>NC_057806.1:397711287-397814554 GCF_018294505.1 Triticum aestivum | reverse complement strand
ACTTGCGTCCACCTTCTTTCGCCACCCGCGTCAACCGCCCTGCCCCCGAAACTGGTCACCACGCCGCCTCCGGCCCTGGAACAGGCCGCTGCGCCGCCTCCGCCCGCGGATCCGGCCAGCGCGCCGCCTTCGCCCATGGATCCGATCGCTACGCTGCTTCCTCCTCCCCTATCCTGCGCGCGGCCGCCAGGCTCTGGATCCCGCCCGCCGCCTCCTATGGCGCGAGGCCACTCCCTCCACCTCCGTCGTGCAACTGCCTCCGTCTGGCTCTGGATCCGCCGGCGCTCCTCCCCGGCCATGCGCCTTCCTCCTCCCACCCCGACACGGGCAAGACACTGGGCGCCGCACCTAGATCTCACTGCCCCGGTGCTCGACGGCCGTCTCGCTCCCCGGCCACTGGCTCGCCATCCACCCCGCTCCACGGCTGCCGCCCAGCTGCCCGGCCATGACCCACCACGTGTATCCTCCTAGTCTAGAGTTAAGCCCACCGATGCGGGTCACCTCCCTGATGCGCTACTGGCGACACATCGCGGCAACGGCCGCCGCCCTCTCCACTCCTTGCCGTCTCCCTATGAAGCTGATGGCCAAGCACGACGAGTCCATCTCCCCCATCACTGCAATGAGATGCCACCGACAGCGGATGATGAGCTCCCCAATCCCGCCGATATAGCTGTCCCCAACCGCCCTGCGCTGCTCCAACGTCATTCCCTAAGACGGTTTCCATGCCCGAAGGTGCAGTGGCCGTCCGCAAGGGCCTCCCGACCCATTGATCCATCGAGGAAAACTGAAGTTCAGGAAGATCATGGTGTGAAAAAATCAGAGTTCTTGCATAAAAAGTTCAGAAAAATGCACGGCCAGACTTTTTGCTCGTGCTAGTTGAACCGCTAGTTCACATCTTTGTTTTCTTCTTATTTGTGTTCAGATTTTGGTTTTGCTGTTCGTTTCTTCTTCTTTCAGTTACTTTCCAGCCAAAAAGTGATGAAACTATAATACAAGTTCAAAACAGAAAAACATGAAGTTTACCTTTATTATTGTTGGAAAAATTTAACACTTGTTGCAGTGTTTCACATACATCGTTTCTTTTATTTGTTCTTCAGAAGTTCCAGTCACCAAGCCACAGACTATTGTAACCATGTTTGAAGGCCATACTAGAAACAACAGAGGAATAAATCCCCCAAGTCTAGGTGTTGTTTTGGGAGGTGGATTGTAGTAGTCCCTTAAAAAATTATTTTATTTCATTGTAACATTGTACTTTGCTTGTGTGAAGAAGTAAAAAATATCAGGAAAATTA
Organism: Triticum aestivum; assembly: GCF_018294505.1. Taxonomy (NCBI): domain Eukaryota; kingdom Viridiplantae; phylum Streptophyta; class Magnoliopsida; order Poales; family Poaceae; genus Triticum; species Triticum aestivum. The sequence continues at coordinate 397,813,263 of NC_057806.1, read as the reverse complement.
TTGTATTTCTTGTATACAAAGAGAAACAGATGTTCAAACACACTGACAAAAAATGTGGTTGATCTGGAAACATGTTTCATGTTGACTAAACAAAGTGCATGTTTAGTTTCAATAAAAAGGTGCATGTCTATGAGAGGTGAAATTACAATATTATATGTTTCTTCGGGACAACAGGCTTGTATTGTTGTAAAACTTTACAAAGGTGACTTGTATCGTTGTACATACCCATACTCTCCACTTATAACAATTTTTGTAAGAATAAATTAAAGAATATTCATAGGAAAAATAGGATGGCTATCTTGATTGCAACGTCTCATTTAATCTTTCAGAACTATGGTAGCGTAGTACATTGTCAACTATATATGTTCTTCTTTGATGATGGTCTACATGCAAATTCTAGAAAATTGTTTATTTATTTAAAAACCATATTTTTCTAAGAAGTTCTAATTAAAATAAGAGAGAAGTTCGAAGGTTAAGAAAAACTCAGATGATTTCTCATTACTAAAGAATAAAACAAAGATGTTGACTGTATTTCCCGCATTTCTAAAAAAATGTAGAAGTTCAAATCAAAATAGCCGAGCGATTCAATGTTTATATAAAACTCAGATATTTCAAGTTACTAAAAGAAAAGGTAGTAAGTTCAATTTAAAATAATGGAGAAGTTTGATCTTTATAAACCAAGAAGAAAAAGAACCCTCACCGATAAAATGTTAACCCTAGATGTTCAGATTTAAGTAAAATGGGTAGATAAAAAATGTTGGGTGTTTTAAAATAATTTTTCATTCCATTACAAATTTGAAACAAAAACGCTCTATCTGAAATTAGTTCGTCCTACATGGAGTGTGTTTCATATATGAAAAAGGAATAAAAAGTCAAAGTCTAAAATGATATGGAAGTTCAAATTTAAATAAGTGAGTGGTTCGATGTTTATAACATAACAAGGACTTTTCCCTTATAAAAATGAATAACAACAAAACGTCCTAATTAAAAAAATGAAGTTGTTTGATGTTTGTAAAAACTTATAGTTTCCCCGATACTAAAGATTAAAACCACGAAGTTCAATTTTAAAAACAGAGTAGTTTAATGCATATTAAAAACTCAGTTTTTTCTCTTTACTAAATAATAAAACCAAAGAAGTTCAACTTTAAAAAGCAGAGCGTTTGATATTTATTTGAAAAAACTCAGTTTTTTGGTTACTAAAGAATAAGACCAATAATATATATTCGAAATAACGAAGAAGTTCAATGTTTCTAACAATATGATCTATTCGAAATAACGAAAGTTAGAGCGGCTCGATGTCTATAAATTGGAGAGTCCAAAGAAAATGTTATGGGTGTTCAAAAAAAATTCTCCCATGGATTTTCCCATTATTGAAAAGCGATGACAAAAAAATTAAAATTATATCACAAATAAACTCAAAAATGTAACAAAAAACATACTTTACACGTTATAAAAAATCAAAGGTCATATTAAAAATAACAGAGCACTTGAAAAACTCTATAAATACATATTACCCCATTTTTTCCGTTACAAAATGAATAACACCAAGAAGTCCAAATTGTAAAAACCAAGAAGTTCACTTTTTAAAAATAGAATAGTTCAATGTATATGAAGAACCCAGATTTTCCTTGTTACTAAATGATAAACCAACAAATTGAAAAAACTCAGATATTTTCACGTAACCGAGAGAAGTTCAGATTGATAACTACCAGAACTTCACGTACTACACGGTGTGCATTTTATATTAAAAATAATGAAAAAGCAAAGGCTAAAAACTTTTTGCTAGAAGTTCAAGTGCTCTGTCCGGAGAAGTTCAAAAATTCTTGCGAGAGAGGTTCACCTTGTATTTCCATGTTCGGTTTTTTCCGTATAAAAATCGAATACAATTCTTTACTCAAAAATATAAAAAGGTGAAGTTCAAATTGAAATAACAGAGAATTTCAGAGTTTATTAAAACCTAGGATTTACCTGTTCAAAAAATAAAAAAACACAACGCCATTTTTGCACTTTTAAAAACAACTCATAACCGAAAAAATAGTTGCTAGAAGTTCAAGTGCTCGGCAAGGAAAAGTTCAAAAAATTACTATGAGAGAGGATCACCGTGTATTTAGATGTCCAAAAATACATAAAAATATGTTGTTTTTTGTGTTTTAAAATAATTCTCTCAAACCAGAGAGAAGTTCAAAAGTGATAACAACCGGAAGTTCACGTACTACATGGTGTGTATTTCATACAAAAAACAATAAAATGAAACGAAGTGAAGTTCAAACAGAGATGCCCCAGAAGTTCAACTACTTCACACAGTGCAAAAAACAGCACGTCAAAAACAGAGTGAGGTTCAAAGAGACATGTCCGAGAAGTTCAACTACTTCACGCAGTGCGTTTCCATTCGCAATGAAGGCAGAAATCATGACCTCGTCATTTCTCTAATTTACTTCAAAACAACAGGAATATCATTTGTGTAAGTTTCAAGTCCTCGGTTGGAGAAAGTTAAAAAATATATTGTGAGAGAGGTTTGTACAAAAAGAATATCATTTGTGTAACACTGATGAAAATGGATGAGAAAATTACAAATGAAAATACGTCACGGAAGTTCAATGTGAAAACAGCAGGAAGTTCGACTTCTATAGTGAATGAATTTGAGATGAAAAACTTTTAAAATCGTCCTGAGTATGAAAAGATGATCAACACGAGAAACTTGCGTGCTTACAGCAGCCTTCCATCGGTATATCACCTGCTCAATTCCGGTGAATGGATGGAGAGTTATGAGCAGTGGATGGAGACCTACGAGCAAAAAAATCACGTGAAAAATAGAGTGAAGTTCAGGTACACGCGCCGAGAAGTTCGGGTTCTTCACGCGGTGCATTTTCGAAGAATCTGTTTCGCGATAAAGGCAGAACGAATGATCCCGCCATTTTCGAAATTACTTGAAAACGACCAGGATTCAGAGAAAACCATCAACATGAAAAAGTTTCGCATTTTCCGTAGCTTTTCAGTGGTATATTATTTGCCCCATTCCGATAAACTTTGTAGAAATTACGGCAAAAATACGTTTTAACCATTTTCAAAACTGACATAAAACCGTAATGAATTAGGAGAAACAATACACACAAAAAAGTTTCGCATTTCTTCAAGCTTTCCAACACCATATCATTTGCTGCATTTGGACACACGGTTAAAAAATTAGCTCGAAAATATGAACTCGGTAGAACTTGGACCATTTTCTAAATTACTCTTAAACCATTCAAAATTAGAAAAAAACTTTCAAGATGAAAAAGTAGCGCATTTTCATAAGCTTTCCAACGCCGTATCATATGCCTCCATTGGATTAGCCATTTAGAAATGACATCAAAAAAATGAACTCAGCTGTTCGGTTTACGAAATTTTACATTTTTTCAAATTACTCTTTAACCATAGGGAATTAGACAAAACTTTCAACATGTGGAAGGAGCGGTTTTGCAGCAGCTTTCCAACGCCATATTATATGCCTCATTTCGATAAACAGTTTAGAAATGCGATCGAAAATACGATTCACGTTTTTTGTGCGAAGAAAAAACGGTTTTCAAAACTGCTCTTAAACCACTTATATTTTGCCAAAAAATTAAGTTGGGTCATGATATTGGGGTCCATAGCTTTCCAATGGTATATCGCAAGCCCCATTTGGGCAATGTTGGCGGAAGTTCAACCTAGTTCACAGGGAAGTTCAACGTACTACTAGTGGGGCAGGTCAGGTTGTGATCAGAATAGTGTTTATGTATATCCCGTAAACATCCAGGAGCACCACGAAACCGTATTTCCACTGCCGAAACCTTTTGTACCCAAGAGATCCCGTCTTGGGGCCTTTTCCGGAGCTCCGCCGGAGGGGGCATTGATCACGGAGGGCCTCTACATCAACTCCATGGCCCCTCCGATGATGTGTGCGTAGTTCACCTTAGACCTTCGGGTCCATAGCTAGTAGCTAGATGGATTCTTCTCTCTCTGGACCTCAATACAAAGTTCTCCTTGATTCTCTTGGAGATCTATCCGATGTAATCTTCTTTTGCGGTGTGTTTCTCGAGATCCGATGAATTGTGGGTTTATGATCATGTTTATCTATGAACAATATTTGAATCTTCTCTGAATTCTTTTATGTATGATTGGTTTATCTTTGCAAGTCTCTTTGAATTATCAGTTTGGTTTGGCCTACTAGATTGATCTTTGTTGAAATGGGAGAAGTGCTTAGCTTTGGGTTCAATCTTGCGGTGCTCGATCCCAGTGACAGAAAAGGGAAACGACACGTATTATATTGCTGCCATCGAGGATAAAAAGATGGGGTTTATATCATATTGCATGAGTTTATCCCTCTACATCATGTCATCTTGCTTAAGGCGTTATTCTGTTCTTATGAACTTAATACTCTAGATGCATGCTGGATAGCGGTCGATGTGTGGAGTAATAGTAGTAGATGCAGAATCGTTTCAGTCTACTTGGCTCGGATGTGATGCCTATATATATATATGATCATACCTAGATATTCTCATAATTATTCGCTTTTCTATCAATTTCTCGATAGCAATTTGTTCACCCACCGTAATACATGCTATCTTGAGAGAAGCCACTAGTGAAACCTATGGCCCCTGTCTATCTTCCATCATATTAATCTACCGTTATTTCCATTACCATTTATTTTGCAATCTTTACTTTCAATCTATATCATAAAAATACCAAAAATAATTATCTTATTATTATCATCTCTATCAGATCTCACTCTTGCAAGTGGCCGTGAAGGGCTTGACAACCCCTTTATCGCATTGGTTGCGAGGTTCTTATTTGTTTGTGTAGGTACGAGGTGACTCGCACGTGGTATCCTACTGGATTGATACATTGGTTCTCAAAAACTAAGGGAAATACTTACGCTGCTTTACCGCATCACCCTTTCCTCTTCAAGGGAAAATCAACGCAGTGCTCAAGAGGTAGCAGTTATATTGATGAATATATTCATGATGCTACTGAAAACTATTATGAGAGAGGAACTTATGATTCATGATGCTCTTTTTCATGTTTCAATTATTTACTTTTATGCGAGCATCATTGAAATCATCATGCCTAGCTAAAAGGCATTAAAGAAAAGCGCTTGTTGGGAGACAACCTAACATTTACCCCTACTGTTTTTGTGTGTTCACATGATTAGGTTACTGTATTAATCATGTTTTATTGCTTTTGTTTCAATAAAGTGCCAAGAAAATACTTTGGGATAGTGTGGATGATAGTTCACTTGAATCTGTGCAAAAACAGAAACTTTTGCATTGAGTCCAGGAATTTTAAAAATCCATTGGAACGTTCTTTTGATCTGATTTTTTTACAGGTGGTAGATATTGAAATTCCCTATGTTGTCCTAAGTTTTCAGAATTTTTGGAGTAGCAGAAGTATGGTTGGAGTACAGATTACTACAGACTGTTCTGTTTTTGACAGATTCTATTTTCAATGCATAGTTTGCTTGTTTTCTAATTTCTATGGCTTATATTGCTCAACATAAATCGTAGAAATGATAGGGTACAGTAGGCATTGTGTGAGAACAATTATGAATCATGTCTTTGATAGTACCAAAGTGAATGGTTTGCTCTTTATCATACTAACCTACTCACGAAGTTCCGTTAAGTTTTGTGTGATTGAAGTTTTCAAGTTTTGGGTGAGATATCGATATGAGGAGAATAAGGAGTGACAAGACCCTAAGCTTGGGGATGCCCAAGGCACCCCAAGTTAATATCCAAGGAATATCCAAGCAACTAAGCTTGGGATGCCTCGGAAGGCATCCTCTCTTTTGTCTCCAACATTATCGGTAACCTCACTTGGAGCTATATTTTCATTCGTCACATGCTGTAAGTTCTGCTTGGTGCATCATTTTATTTTACTAGTATTTGATTGATGTTATTTATAATAATGTTTTACATCTTTTATTTCAATAAAAGTGGCAATGATAGCCTTTACTATGCTTATTTTGCAAGTCTACATGTTGCTGTTTGAAAACAGAAAGTTTATCGCTGTTGCAAAAATTCTCTAGAAATCTCAGAATGTGATAAAATGTTGAAACTTTTTGCAAAATAAGCTACAATAAATTTTCTACAGTGTGGTAAATTTTTAGAAGTTTTGGAGTTACAGAAGTATGAATGTTCTTGCATTCTTTACAGTCTGTGGCAGATTGCTGTTATGTTTGCATTGTTTGCATATGTTTGCTTTTTTAGTGATTCTATTTGAGGATAGGACCATTAAATATACAGAGGCATTTAGTATTCAATGTTAAATTATAATTTTAGTGATTTTCTACAATATAGAATGATAAGGTGTTGCATTGATTTATACAAACGTATCTTACGAGTTCTTGTTGAGTTTTGTGTGGATGAAGTTTTTAAGAATTAGGGAAACCATGTTATGAGAAGAATGAAGAAGACACAAGAGCTCAAGCTTGGGGATGCCCAAGGCATCCCAAGTTAATATTCCAAGAAGTTTCAAACATCTAAACTTGGGGATGCCCCGGTAGGCATCCCACTTTTCTTCCTCAACAATTATCGGTTAGTATTGGTTGAGCCTAATTTTTTGCTTCTTCACATGATGTGTGTTATTCTTGGAATGTCATTTTATTTTGTTTTGCTTGCAGTTTTAATAAAATACTTAGGTATGAAAGTTTTTAAATAAGAGATAGTCCACACATAGCTACCTATTTACTTAACTACTCGCATGATCTTCAGTCATATCTTTTTGGAGTAGTTTGTCATTTACTCTCATGCTTCACTTATATCCTATGAGTAAATTGTTGAATAAATTGAATGTAATGAAGTTGAAATTACATGTTCATATCATGCCTAGTGGTAGCTTCACATTGGGTTTAGAAATGAAATCTTTTGAAGCTTGACAATCACAATATTGGTCAAAAAAGCAATTCATGAATGGGAGAACTTTCACATGCAAATATATTATCTTGGAAATATTCTATGATTGTGAATACCCATTAATTATTTTCAAGCTTGAGCAAATTAGTTGAAGTTGGACTAGGAAGACAGCGTAATGAGTTATGGTTGTGTATATTTGCATAGAAGTTATATTGTCATAGATCCTCCAACATGTGGTGTTTGCCTAGGATCTTTTGCTAGCCAAAAATTTGTACTAAGTAGAGATACTACTTATGCATCCAAAAACACTTAAACCCAGATTCTTGCCATAAGTGTCCACCATACCTACCTATGGATTGAATAAGATCCATCAAGTAAGTTGTGATCGATGCATAAAGCAATAAAAATTGCTACTAAATATGTTTGATCTTTTATTGTAAGGGAAAATTGAGCGTTGTACGAACTTATGATGGCAAAGTAATAAAAGCGACGAACTACATAATAAAGGTTGCTATCATAAGGGGCAATATAACGTGACGTTCTTTGCATTAAGAGCTTGTGTATCCAAATAAAAAGCGCATGACAACCTCTGCTTCCCTCTGCGAAGGACCTATCTTTTACTTTTCAGTATTTACTTTTATGCAAAGAGTCAAGTATACATCCTCACTCAACCTCAATTATTCTCTAGTTGGCAAGCATCATGTGGTGGGGAAAGATCTAGGCACATATGACTAGTCAAATATATTTGATCATGATTTATTATTGTTGACAATTATCTCTGTGATAAATAAGTTGGGAGGCGAAATATTAAGCCCCTATCTTTCTTTGTGTTCGATGGATGCCATTTGTTCTAAGAATATGCTTTGAGTAGTAGCAATCATGGAAGACTATATGATGATTGATTATGTGGAGCTCTTACTTAGATTTGGTGACTAAGAATATAGGTTGTTGAGTTTCAAGAGAATTCATTGTCTGAACCTTAACATGTGAACTGGTTGCTACTTTGTCATGATGAGTTTTATGAGAAAGAGTTGTTGTTATGATGCTAGGAAAAGTGATTGAAATTATCATTGATCAAACTTATGCATTATGCTAGCATTCACACTTCATAAATTATTTCTTTTATCATTTACCTACTCAAGGACGAGTAGGAATTGAGCTTGGGGATGCTGATACGTCTCCAATGTATCTATAATTTATGAAGTATTCATGCCATGTTTACAACAATTTTATATGGTTTTGGTATGATTTGCATGGAACTAACCCGGACTGACGCTATTTTTAGCAGAACTACCCTGGTGTTATTTTTTGTACAAAAATGAAAGTTCTCCAAATGAGCTGAAACTTTTTGACGATTGTGTTTTGGAACAAAAGAGACCCCCGAAGCTTCGTGGAAGGACCAGAAGGTGAAGGAGTAGGGCACAAGACACCGAGGCACGCCAGGGGGCCCAGGCGCGCCCCGGTGGGTTGTGCTCACCTCGAGGCCCATCTTCGCGTGAAACCGACGCCAAAAATCCTATAAATAGAGAAACCATCAGAAATAAACCTAGATCAGAAGTTCTGCCACAGAAAGCCTCTGTAGCCACGAAAAACCAACCTAGACCCCATTCTTACACCTTGCCAGAGGGGGAAATCATCACCGGTGGCCATCTTCATCATCCCAGCGGCCACCATGATGCGGAGGGAGTAGTCCACCCTCGGGGCTGAGGGTTTGTACCAATATCTATGTGTTTAATCTCTCTCTCTCTCTCGTGTTCTTGAGATGTCACGATCTTGATGTATCGCGGGCTTTGTTAATATAGTTGGATCATATGGTGTTTTTCCCTCTCTATCTTGTTGTGAATTGAGTTCTCCCTTTGGGATTTAATTTTATCGGATTGAATACTTTTATGGATTTGAGAGCACTTGATATATGGCTTGCATATGAATACCCGTGGTCACAATGGGGTATCATATTGATTCACTTGATATGTGTTTTGGTTCTCAACTTGCGGATTCCCGAGGTGACATTGGGGTAATCTATGCATATGGGATGATGCACGTTCTCGTCTTTGTTTGTTCGGTAGAAATCTTGGGGCACTCTTTGAGGTTCTTTCTGTTGGATCGAGTATTATGAATCTGAAATTGGTTGATGCGTATCGTATAATTAACTCATGGATACTTGTGGTGACATTGGAGTATCTAGGTGACATTAGATTTGGTTTATGCGTATCATATGGTGTTATTTTAGTACGAACTCTTGGATAGATCGAACGGAAAGAATAACTTCACATTATTTTAGTACGAACTCTTGAATGGATCGAATGGAAAGAATAACTTTAAGGTGGTTTCGTACCCTACAAACAATTTCTTCTTATGTTCTCCACTAGATAAGAACTTTGGAGTGATTCTTCATCGCACATTGAGGGATGGTTATATGATCCAATTAGATTAGCATTGTTGAGAGATTGCACTAGAGAAAGTACAGAACCTAGGCCTCAGTTTCAAGCATTGCAATACTGTTTGTGCTCTATTTTATCAATTGCTACCTTGCTATTTTTTATTGTTCTTATTACAAAAATCAATATGTACTATCAATATTACACTTGTATCACCATCTCTTCGCCGAACTAATGCACCTATACAAATTACCATTGTATTTGGTGTGTTGGGGACTCAAGAGACTTTTTATTATTTGGTTGCAGGCTTGTTTGAGAGAGACCATCTTCATCCTACGCCTCCCATAGATTGATAAAGCTTAGGTCATCCACTTGAGGGAAAATTGCTACTGTCCTACAAAACTCTGCGCTAGGAGGCCCAACATGTGTCTACAAGAATAAAGTTGCGTAGTAGACATCAGGGCGTGACCCTGAGCTTCTCGCTCCTTGGTGCCCCCTCCTGGTATGTCTTTCGCCTATATTTTTTATATATTTCAAAACAGTTTTCCGTAAATTTTCACGTCATTTAGAGTTGTGCAGAATTGCTATCTCTGATGTATCCTTTTTCGGTCCAGAATTCCAGCTGCCGGCAATCTCCTTCTTCATGTGAAACTTGCAAAATAAGACAGAAAATGCATACGAATAGTATCATAAAGTGAAATAATGACCCAAATCATAATAAATATTAGTAGGAAAACATGATGCAAAATGGAAGTATCAATGCCCCGTGTCTTGGACCCCCGGGTGCCCGGACCCCCTGCCATGCCAGCTCCTGTTTTGACCGGATGCCCAGGGACTTTGTCCCCTGGGTGCCCGGGGCATGGGGTATTTTCTCTCCTGTGTCTGGGCGCCCGGGCCCCTTATGCCCAGGCACCCATGGTGGCAGCTGTGCACCGGCTCTTTTCACGTTGGAGGTATAAATACCCCTTCTTCCACCTCCAACCCTAAACCAATTGCAAGTTTCCCCTCCACCATTGTTGACCCCTTGGAGCTTACTTACTGATATGTCCATTTTGCATCATGATTTCCTATTGTTATTAATAGTGTTTGTAATCAATATAACAATTTGTGGAGCAATTCTAATGCCTTTTCTCTCTTAATATGCAAGATTTACATAGAGAGGGAGATTGCCGGCAGCTGGAATTCTGGACCTAAAAAAGCTATGTCAGAGATACCTATTCTGCACATCTCCAAATGAGCTAGAATTTTATGGAGATTTATTTTGGAATTAATAAAAAATGTTGGAGCAAAGAAGTACCAGTGGGGGGCCACCCAGGTGCCCACAAGGCACCAGGGCGCACCCACCCCCGAGGCGCGCCCTGGTGGCTTGTGGGGCCCCTGGCCAACCTCTAGTGCCCATCTTCTGGTATGTAAGCCCATTTTCCCTAGAAAAATAAGGAGAGGAATTTCGGGAGAGAGCGCCAACATCTCGAGGCAGAACTTGGGCAGGAGCACTTTTGCTCTCCAGTGGAGCGATTCCGTTGGGGACAGTTCCCTCCAGGAGGGGGAAATCGAAACCACTGTCATCAGCAACAACCCTATCAATGTGGGAGGATCAATCTTCATGAACATATTCACCAGCACCATCTCATCTCAAACCCTAGTTCATCTCTTGTATTCAATCTTTGTATCAAATCCTCATATTGGTACATGTGCATTGCTAGTAGTGTTGATTACATCTTGTAGTTGATGCTAGTTGGTTTATTTGGTGGAAGATCATATGTTCAGATCTATTACTGTTGGGGAACGTAGTAATTTCAAAAAAAATCCTACGCACATGCAAGATCATGGTGATGCATAGCAATGAGAGGGGGGAGTGTCGTCTATGTACCCTCGTAGACCGTAAACGGAAGCGTTATAACAATGCGGTTGATGTAGTCGTACATCTTCACGATCGACCGATCCTCAGCATCGAACGTACGTTACCTCCGCGTTCAGCACACATTCAGCTCGATGACATCCCGCGAACTCACGATCCAGTAGAGCTTCTGAGAAGAGCTTCGTCAGCACGACGGCGTGGTTACGGTGATGATGATGCTACCAACGCAGGGTGTCGGTGTCAAAACCGGCGGATCTCGGGTAGGGGGTCCCGAACTGTGCGTCTAGGATCGATGGTAATAGGAGGCAGGGAACACAATGTTTTACCCAGGTTCGGGCCCTCTTGATGGAGGTAAAGCCCTACGTCCTGCTCGATTTATTCTTGATGATATGGGTATTACAAGAGTTGATCTACCACGAGATCGGAGAGGCTAAACCCTAGAAGCTAGCCTATGGTATGATTGTATGTATATGTCTATCGACTAGCCTGGCCTCGGTTTATATAATGCACGAGAGGCCTAGGATGACAAGAGTCCTAGCCGAATACGCCGGTGGGGAGGAGTCCTTGTCTTGATCACCAAGTCTTGTAGAATCTTCCATGTATGCGGCAGCTGTCCGAACTGTCCCGTGAGTATACGGCCATGGGGGTCCTCGGCCCAATTTAACAGACCGGGAGATGACGTGGTGAGTACCCCCTAGTCTAGGACACCGTCAGTAGCCCCCTGAACTGGTCTTCAAATTAGAGACGCTCCTCGATTCTTCCGAACTATTCTTCATCTTCGGTTGTCGGTCTTGGAAACTGGTTCAACAAATCTTCCCATCTTCGATCTTGAGGATCACCGAAATGCATTCGACGAGTTTACACGTCGGGTATCCGAGGAGCCCCTTCAAGTTTCTGGCCTTTATCAATGCCTTGTTATTTTTATGCCACACCTCGGGTTTGAAGTTGTTCCCGGGAGGCAGTGTCCTCTTGCGTCCGAGCTCTAACGCCGGATAGCATTCGACGTATCTTTTGCAGCCGAGCACTAATGCCGGACTGCTTCCAAGCTCCAACGCCAAAATATATCCGAGCTCCAACGCCGGACTGTGTCCAAGCTCCAACACCGGACTATATCCAAGATGTCATAGATCATCTTGGTCCAAAAAAGTTGAAGGAGTTTAGCCGAGCTTAATGCTGGAAATGCCCTCTATGGAGCCAGCCACTAGGTCCCGAGCTTTATGCCGGACTGCTTCCGAGGTGGTGCACCACCCCGACTGTGGGCCGATTTTTGTGAATATTTTTTACTGGTGCAATTTATTCTCTGCCGAGATATATAGCCAGTAGCCCTCAAGGTGTGTATCGGTCTAAAACCCGAGATGCACCTGAAGGATGATGTAAGACCGCTGATCCCAGTAGCCGCTGAGACTCAGGTTGATTTGCAAAATCGGCCTGAGGGTCAAGTCCAAGCTCGGCAGAATACTTCGGGACACTAAAAGCGGCGTGCTCAGTCCTCGAGACTCAGGTTGGGTGCGACCGACCAACCTGAGGATCAAAATCTCCTTGGAAACTATATTGCACATAAAATTTTCTGCATTGGACAAGCAATGCAGTAGCCCCCGAGACACTAGTCGGGTGGTAACACCAGATCAGGGGATCAATGTGCCCCTTTAATATTTGTAAATAATAAGCCCAAAGCCCAGTAGCCCCCGAGCCTTAATGCGAGCACGGGTAGCCGAATTAAGGATCAATATCCATAGTAAAATCACAAATTATGTGTAATGACTCTATGTATCCAAGTACTTTACGTCATTAATGCTCGGATCCGCATTGTACAAAACTTTGTTGACCGACCATTGGCTTCCACCTCCTCGGCCAGTAGCCGAGGAGTGTTTGTCCTACTTTATAAAGCCTTTATGAGGGCAAAGATTTACAACAAACAAGGCAATCTGGCCATACGGTTTTATAAACAAAGGTACGCAAAGAGATATGTTATATTACAGTTTAACATAAGAAATGTCTTCCAAAGAAAATAGTCCCGCTATCGGTTTCTTTCTTTGGGTTGTCATGCTAAGCATGATCGTGAAACCTCGGCTCTAATGTAAGAGAAAATATCGAGGATTTAGTTTGGGAGGCCAGTTAATAGCCCCCGGTAGTGTTTGGCGACAGTCGAGGTCAAGCCGTAAACACTTCGGCCATTGTTATGAGTGGCCCGTCATTTAACACAGTCATCGGATCGCTGACCAGTTTACGCGTATTGTGACAGTCAGTTTTCGGCTTTCTCCACTGAGGTGCTTAACCGTGTGAGCTGGAAGCACAATCGCAGTGGTTCTCCCTTTGCACGCCTAGCCGAACAAAGCGGAACGTAGAAAGCAAGTGCAGGAGCCGGGTAACCCAACTATTGACCAAAGACACAATTCGAAACCGATGCATATATAGCAATATCCGAGAATATTTTTGCCAAATCTATAAAGGTGTCCGGCATTGCACTGCGAGACTTGTGCTAAAAATACACAAATAGTTTAAAAGTGCCATAAGCTTGAAAAAAAACAAAAAACATCAATAAAAACTTGACGTCCGAACAAGATCAAGTGTTCGGTGCCAATCCGAAAATTGGTCTTAGAAAAAAAAAAGTGCTTCTGTCGTGCTTTAACATTACACATCCGATCTCAAGACTTCAAGCGGGTCAGCCTACGGCAGCAGCCTCCTATCCCTAAGGCGGAGTGCTTCTCGTTAGACCAGTTTAGCAAACTAAACTTGAGCGGTCACTAGAGAGAAAATGGGTTATCTGGCTATTGACCACACACTCACATCGAAAAAGGAGCGATAGAAAAAGACTTTGCAACGACCAAGAAGAAAACACATTTACTATAAAATAGCTCATATAAATTTTAAGAGCCCCCAAGTGACTTGGGTAAAAGATTTTATGTATAATGATTGTATGTAACGAAGTACTTATATCATATCTTCGTTCAACCGAACTTTAAACGCGTCTTAACCGACCGTCGGCTTCTCCCTCTTCGGTCAAGGACCGAAAAGTGTTATGTACTCCACTCCATCGGTCGAGAATATCCACGGTGTTTTCAATAACCAGGCAATTAGGCCATAAGGCTGTAACAGACAAAGCGCGCTCAGGGAACTTATGCTATATTACCGTGAAGTGTAAGAAGCATCTTCGAAGAAAATAGTACCCCCACCGATACCTTTCTTCGGTGCTCATTGTTATTATGAGACTTGTGCAATATTATTTTTGTACTCATGAGTTCCGTTGTGTGCCGACCATCATTGAAAACTATAAGAGCGCTAGCTTTCGGCTTCACCCAGTCTGAGGTCCGGCTCGGGCGACCCGATCGTGACAATTGCAGAGGTCCTCCCTTTACTCCCTAGCCGAACAATCGGGAATGTAGGGGTAAGCACAGGAGCCAGGCAACCCAGCTTGCAAATCGCTTAAGTCAATATGGTGCATATTGTGGCATAATACACAAACAAGGAATGAAGCCGTACAAGTATAATCATATGCAAGAGGAAAAGCTTCATAAAGGAAGCCCCCAAATAAACGGGGTATTGGAATATGTGTGTCACAAACAAAGTTTGGACAAGGAAATTTTTTACAAACAACTTTTTTCCAAAATAGTATAATGCTTGGTCGAACCGAACACAAGTTAAAAATTAAAACTTTGAGCATGAAAGCGACTTAGCTGGTTAATGTGTTCGGCATTGATGATGCGGTCCGAGCTTGATGCGGGACAAGGTTCCATCCCCCAAGCCGGTCCCGAGGTGGTGGAGCGGAGAGCTCGACACATCGAAGTGCTGACATAGCACGGTCAATGCAGAATGGCAAAGTGACGCTGAAGTCCCCGGATCATTTTCCTGTGCACAAAGAATAGTGCAAACCGGTGATAATAGTAATAATGATAATTAAAAAAGGTTGCATAATAAATAATTTATGCAAAGTGAGTAATAAAAGAAATATGGCCTGGCGCCGAAGTCAATGTCAATGCAGGGCGTCGGCGTGATGCGGTAAAGGCGTGGCAAAGCCTGAATTCATAGGTCGGTCCGAGTTCCGGATGCGGCGTTCGCCGGACTGTGTACGGAAACTGACCGAACCACCACGTGACCGTCGTTAATGCGGCCATCATTTGATAGACCTGTGTACAGATGATGGACAAAACAGAGTAATAATTCCTTGGGAAAATAAACCCAAACAAGCAAAAAATACTAGGATTAATAGCACATGATTTATTTGTTGTAGCAATCCGAAGAAAGGTGATTCCCAAAATTGGGACTCAATCCGCACACCAATTGCCTGATGGGCGATAAAGCGATGGTATGGCGATGCTGGCAAAGGTTGGCTCGCCGAGGCAAAGCCCTCGGTCCAGCTAACGTGACGGAGCTGGTCGGCTAGTGACGCTGAAGTCTCCGGAGTAGGTTGATGAAGAGATGGTGAAGCCCCCGGTCCAGCCGAGATGTCGAAGCCTCGGTGTCAGTCGATGAGTCGAAGTAGGTCAGCGTGATGGACACCAGCTTGAAGAAGCAATAGTGCGGCCCTGCGGATGCAGGTCGTGACGTGGTTGATGCCGGCTTGATGAAGTGACAGTGCGGTGATGCCGGTATGACCGCTCCGTGTAATCCGTGGGGCGGCGATGTTGGTGATGATTTATCCTTCGCGATGCCGGACTCTTGTTCGGCTTGCCCAGATGATGATCCGAAGAAGTTGAGCTCGGCTCAACAAAGTGACGACGTGTCTAGCGCAGGTCGGCAGCCTAGGAGCAATATCGCCGGACTGGTTTGACACCAGCATGATGATGAAGGCGACCTCAGGGGAGTCTTACAAATTTACGGGCACGTGTTTAAAAACAACGCACAATACCCTAGAAGAGAATTCCTCTAAAAAGGTTGTCCAATGTCACGTTCATAAAGAAACATGAATCGGGGTCGGATCCGTATTCGCGCAGAAAACGGATCCGAAAATTGATCCACTCATCGGAAGGTTCCCCGAGTTTGAACCGTCGGATCGAGCTGAAATTTGGAGGGGTGGTAGATATGGGAATTCCGCAGTAGATGAACGGTTGGATCTTCCAAAGGACCACCGAGCTAGGATCTGGAGACCATGCCCTAAACTCGTCCAGATTCCCGTCCAGATTTGACACGGCTCCGGTATATCGTAGATTGTCGGAGATTCCACCATCGGAACTCGACGAAATTTTGCATGGCTGTTGTAGACTCAATTATGCACAATTCCACCAAAGGGATCGTCAAAGTGATCCTCTAAGAGGTGGTGGCAGCAGATACAAGTTTGCTGTTCGAAAAAACAGCACCGTCGCCCGAGGGCAATGTTGACGTTGAGCCCCCGAGCTCCATGGATGATTCCTCCATGATCTTGATAGAGGTCGGAGTTGATGTTGATGAATGCCCTCGTCCGAACATGACGATTGGAGATGGAGCACGGTCCTCGGTCGAGCCAAGGTGACCAGTCTAGCCGGCGATGAAGATGCCGGCATCGCAGTTGACCTGCAGACGAGCCATCGATTCTTTTGCCGATCACACAGGGGAACTCTCAATGAAAGCACCAATGTCGGTGTCAAAACCGGCGGATCTCGGGTAGGGGGTCCCGAACTGTGCATCTAGGATCGATGGTAACAGGAGGCAGAGAACACGATGTTTTACCCAGGTTCGGGCCCTCTTGATGGAGGTAAAACCCTACATCCTGCTCGATTTATTCTTGATGATATGGGTATTACAAGAGTTGATCTACCACGAGATCGAAGAGGCTAAACCCTAGAAGCTAGCCTATGGTATGATTGTATGTATATGTCTATCGACTAGCCTGGCCTCGGTTTATATAATGCACGAGAGGCCTAGGATAACAAGAGTCCTAGCCGAATACGCCGGTGGGGAGGAGTCCTTGTCTTGATCACCAAGTCTTGTAGAATCTTCCATGTATGCGGCAGCTGTCCGAACTGGCCCGTGAGTATACGGCCATGGGGGTCCTCAGCCCAATTTAACAGATCAGGAGATGACGTGGTGAGTACCCCCTAGTCCAGGACACCATCACAGGGCTTTGCCTAAGCACCGCTACGATATGACCGAGGTGGATTATGGTGGAGGGGGGCACCGCACACGGCTAAGAGATCAATGATCAATTGTTGTGTCTATGGGGTGCCCCCCCTGCCCCAGTATATAAAGGAGCTAGGGGGAGGCGGCCAGCCAAGGAGGAGGGCGCGCCAAGGGGGGAGTCCTACTCCCACCGAGAGTAGGACTCCTCCTTTCCTAGCAGGAGTAGGAGAAGGGAAGGAAGGGAGAGAGGAAGAGAAGGAAAGGGGGGCACCGCGCCCCTCCTTGTCCAATTCGGACTAGAGGGGGAGGAGGCGCGCGACTGCCCTGGCCGCCCCTCCTCTTCTCCCACTAGGGCCCATTAGGCCCAATATATTCCCCGGGGGGTTCCGGTAACCCCCCCGGTACTCCGGTATATGCCTGAAACCTCCCGAACCACTTCTGGTGTCTGAACATACTCATCCAATATATAGAGCTTTACGTCTCGGCTATTTCAAGACTCCTCGTCATGTCCGTGATCATATCCGGGACTCCGAACTACCTTCGGTACATCAAAACCCAAAAACTCATAATACCGATCGTCACAGAACTTTAAGCGTGCGGACCCTATGGGTTCGAGAATTATGTAGACATGACCGAGACACGTCTCCGGTCAATAACCAATAGTGGAACATGGATGCTCATATTGGTTCCTACATATTCTACGAAGATCTTTATCGGTCAAACCGCATAACAATATACGTTGTTCCCTTTGTCATCGGTAAGTTACTTGCCCGAGATTCGATCGGTATCTTAATACCTAGCTCAATCTCATTACCGGCAAGTCTCTTTACTCGTTCCGTAGTGCATCATCCTGTAACTAACTCATTAGTCACATTGCTTGCAAGGCTTATAGTGATGTCATTACCGAGAGGGCCTAGAGATACCACTCCGACAATCGGAGTGACAAATCCTATTCTTGATCTATGCCAACTCAACAAACACCATCGGAGACACCTGTAGAGCAGCTTTATAATCACCCAGTTACGTTGTGACATTTGGTAGCACACAAAGTGTTCTTCCCGTATTTGGGAGTTGCATAATCTCATAGTCATAGGATCATGTATAAGTCATGGAGAAAGCAACGGCAGTAAACTGAATGATCAAGTGCTAAGCTAACGAAATGGGTCAAGTCAATCACATCATTCTCCTAATGATGTGATCCCATTAATCAAATGACAACTCATGTCTATGGCGAGGAAACTCAACCATCTTTGATCAACGAGCTTGTCAAGTAGAGGCACACTAGTGACACTATGTTTGTCTATGTATTCACACATGTATTATGTTCCGGTTAATACAATTCTACCATGAATAATAAACATTTATCATGATATGAGGAAATAAATAATAACTTTATTATTGCCTCTACGGCATATTTCCTTTAGTCTCCCACTTGCGGTAGAGTCAATAATCTAGATTACACAGTAATGATTCTAACACCCATGGAGTCTTGGTGTTGATCATGTTTTGCTCGTGGAAGAGGCTTAGTCAAAGGGTCTGCAACATTCAGATCCGTATGTATCTTTCAAATCTCTATGTCTCCCACCTTGACTTGATCCTGGATGGAATTGAAGCGTCTCTTGATGTGCTTGCTTCTCTTGTGAAATCTGGATTCCTTTGCCAAGGCAATTGCACCAGTATTGTCACAAAAGATTTTCATTGGACCCGATGCACTAGGTATGACACCTAGATCGGATATGAACTCCTTCATCCAGACTCCTTCATTTGCTGCTTCCGAAGCAGCTATGTACTCCACTTCACACGTAGATCCTGCCACGACGCTTTGTTTAGAACTACACCAACTGACAACTCCACTGTTCAATATAAACACGTATCCGGTTTGCGATTTAGAATCGTCCGGATCAGTGTCAAAGCTTGCATCGACGTAACCATTTACGACGAGCTCTTTGTTACCCCCATAAACGAGAAACATATCCTTATTCCTTTTCAGGTACTTCAGGATGTTTGTCGGTGTCAAAACCGGCGGATCTCGGGTAGGGGGTCCCGAACTGTGCGTCTAGGCGGATGGTAACAGGAGGCAGGGGACACGAAGTTTTACCCAGGTTCGGGCCCTCTTGATGGAGGTAAAACCCTACGTCCTGCTTGATTAATATTGATGATATGGGCAGTACAAGAGTAGATCTACCACGAGATCGGAGAGGCTAAACCCTAAAAGCTAGCCTATGGTATGATTGTATGTTGTAGTTGTTGTGTCCTACGGACTAAAACCCTCCGGTTTATATAGACACCGGAGAGGTTAGGGTTACACAAGGTCGGTTACAAAGAAGGAGATGCACATATCCGTGTTGCCTAGCTTTCCTTCCACGCCAAGTAGAGTCCCATCCGGACACGAGACGAAGTCTTCAATCTTGTATCTTCATAGTCTAACAGTCCGGCCAATGGAGATAGTCCGGCTGTCCGAAGACCCCCTAATCCAGGACTCCCTCAGTAGCCCCTGAACCAGGCTTCAATGACGATGAGTCCAGCGCGCAGTATTGTCTTCGGCATTGCAAGGCGGGTTCCTCCTCCGAATACATCACGGAAGAATTTGAATACAAGGATAGTGTCTGATCCTGCAAAATAAGTTCCATATACCACCGTAGAGAGAATAATATTTTCACAAATCTAATTTGCTGACTTGTTTTGGCAGGACGACATTATGTCATGGCCCGACGATTATTCGAACCGTTTCCTTTAACTAGCCTCGCATATAACGCGAGGCAATTTTTTGACACGTCTTGTCAAAGCAGAGATCGTGTCCCCTTTTTACGGGATTCTTATCGATACGGGCATGGGTAACCCAACCACGCCATCGATTACGGCGCTTGGGGGATAAGCGAGTTTTACCTGGCTAGTGGGGACGCTTAGTTTCGTCCGCCCATATAAAGGGATAAGGATTCACCTTTTCATCCACGCCTTCTTCCTCCTTTGCTCATCCATTTTCGCACACTCGAGCTCTAGCGCCCAAGTCCGCACTTCCCACCTCAACCTTCTCCAGCCATGTCCGGAGGGGGAGGCAGGTGGATGGTCTCCTCCGTCACGGAGGGAAACATCAAGAAGCTTAGGAGAGCCAGATACCTGCCCGACGACATCGCGCACCGGCTCCCAGATGAGGGGCTGCTCATCCCCACCCTCGGGCCCCATGAGAGGGTAGTGTTCCTTACCCATTTCCTCCGCGGACTGGGATTCCCTCTCCACCCATTCGTCCGGGGGCTCATGTTCTACTACGGCCTGGATTTCCACGATCTGGCCCCGAACTTCATCCTCAACATCTCGGCGTTTATCGTCGTATGCGAGGCCTTCCTTCGCATCAAGCCCCACTTCGGCTTATGGCTGAAGACCTTCAATGTCAAGCCGAAGGTAGTGGGCGGCCGCCAGGTGGAGTGTGGAGGCGCCATGGTGGGCAAGATGCCCAACGTTACATGGCTAAAGGGCTCCTTTGTGGAAACCATAAAGGGGTGGCAATTGGGGTGGTTCTACATCACCGAGCCGTGTGACCCTGCATAGGCAGCGGCCCCCGAGTTTCGATCTAGCATCCCCACGCGGCTCACCTCCTGGAAAGAGAAGGGCCTGTCCTGGGGTAGTTTGGGAGAGCTGACCGGACTCCAAACATGTATTCAAAACATGGTGAACAAGAAGCTCAAACTTGTCAATGTAGTCCAGGTCATGCTCATCCGACGGATCCTCCCGTGTCAACAACGGGCCTTCAACTTGTGGGAGTTTGACCCGGTGCAGCACCAAACTCTAAACAGGCTCTTCGATACAACACACGAGGATGCCTGGAAGGTGCTATTCAAGGGCGCCGAGGTTCCTCCTCCTACTACCGAGGATCACGGATTCTGCGCGAAGTGCCAAGCCAGCGCGGTAAGCTGTTTTACCTCTTACAAGATACTTGTTTTACTTAGTTTGACTCTATGCGGGACCTAAGCTCCTGTTCCTTTGACAGGACTGGTAGGAAATGGCCGGACAGATCGACTATCCGACTCCTTTGCCCAAAGGCCTAGCAAACGCTCTCCTGACGAAGATGCTGACTCTGGCTCCTTACAAGGTGCCAGAGAAGACCAAGAAGGCCAAGGGAACCCGAAAGAGTTCCCAGTGCCAGGTGTTATCGGACTCATCGTCCGATGACTCTGCGGCACACTCCTCCCCCGAAGACGAGGAGGAAGAAGAAGATGCTCCCCCCTCCAGGCGGGGGAGACAAGAAAAGGAAGGCCGCCCCAACCAGGGGGGGCGATGGGTCCAAGAAGGGAAGGACTCTCCTTCCGGACAGCTCCACCACCACCGCCGAAGGCAAAGACGAGTGGTTGCCCAGGGCCAAGCCCCTGAGGAGGTCGTAAGTATTCGGACACCAGAGTAACTCATAATATCCTTTTGCGCACTGCTTCCCCTAACACCGAATATGATTATACAGGCCGCCACGAGCCCGTATCGATGTGTCATCGGACGGCTCCCTGGGCTCGTCGGATATGGATAGCGATCCACTTCTGACCGCCACCTCCCCTTGCACTGCGGATGACGCCGAGGTATTGCCTCAAGAGGCACTGGGTCGAGGGGAGACAGTCCCGGAGGCGCCTCAAGGCGACCGTCCGGACTCCGGGGGCAGAGGGGACGAGGCCCCTAAGGGCCCCGAGTTCGGCCCTCAGCCGAACACCTCACCGGAACCTCCAGTGGTTCCGGACTCGGGTAGGCAGCCTCCTTCCAAGAGGGGCAAGACGCCTGTGCCAGTGACCTCTGTCCATCCAAAGGCGCCGGACAATCTGCTAGAAGCGCTTCGCAGCGCTTCCATCGACGAGGAGCACCGTACTATTATGAGTGCGGTGGTCCAGAAGGTTCAGTCCGCCAAGAGCGGATTGACTGAAGCCTGTGCCATCCTTCTAACAGGCTTTGAGGTAAGTGTTAAAATATAGGAAAACTATTACCGCATAGATAGTAGCCCCTGATGCTCTATTCGGTGTTCACAAAGAAAAGTCGAACAAGGATCAAACAATATCGCAGGAGTCCAATTTAAGTATGTCAATATGCGTATGCAGGCTTCACTGCTGGCCTCAGCCACACTGACTGCGGAGGTCGCCTCACTGAAGCAGGACCTCGAGGGGTCCAAGAAAGAGCTCGGCCTTGACAAGAGGCAGCTCGAGGAGAACAAGGGTAAGCAATACCCTGTCTATAGATATGTATATATAAAAGAAGACGCGATTGCAAAATGACAGGATCATCATATATTTGCCAGGGGCCACGACCGAGGTGGCAACCCTGAAGCAAGCGCTAACCAAGGCCGAAGATAAAGCGGCCAAAGAGCGCACCGAGTGGGAAAAGCAAGAGGCTCGTGTGGGCGAGGTGCAGCAAGAGCTCCAGGCTCTCATGACGAAGCACGAGGCATTGGAGCTTGACTCGAAGACGCGAGAGTCTGAGCTTGCCGTTGCCCTTGAGAGCGCAAAAAGTGCCAAGGCCGAAGCCCAGAAGGCCCTCCAGGAGATTGATGCGATGAAGAAAATAGCGGCGGGTAAGGCATTCTATATGCAAAGCAAGCATGTAAAAGTAAATTACCGATTATTTACCCGAATTCGGAGCTCTCCAGGAGCATTCGCAGATTTGCCCCACAGCATGTTGGATGCCGCACAGTTTTACCAGGCCGAGGAGGGAATCTCAATGGGGAGGCTGTTCTGGTCCCAGTATACTGGGACCAAACACCCGATGTCTCTGAGCGACCAGCTAAAGTAGCTGGTCGAGCTTCACAAGGCGGCCGAATAGGCCATGAAGGGCTTTATAGTCCGGCTGTGGCCTGGCGGCACCCTTCCGAACAGCTACTTCGGCCTGGTGAGGCGGCTTGTGGATGCCTGCCCACGGCTGGAGGTCGTCAAGCGGTCTGTCTGCATCGAAGGTGCACGCCGGCTTTCGCCCGTGTGAAGGTGCAGTGGGCCAAGCTAGACGCCGTGAAGCTGATCAAGGAAGGGCCGCCGCAGGGCAAGGAGCATCGCACCCCCGAAATTTATTATGAGGGTGTCCTGAAGGGTGCCCGTCTTGTAGCGGACGAATGTTCAAAGGATGTAATATTTGAGTAAACTTGCTCGTGTGATCCTGTATGATGAAAACGTGTTTCATATGCGCTATGCAACGCTTGTGTGAATTTAAAATACTACCTTCTGTTTGGCCGTTTATCCAATCTGAGAGATGGCTAGTCCTCGGCTTCTGCCCCCATGCCACGAGTGCTGGGGTGTTCGGGATAAACCTGAGCACTCTTGTTCCCATGTTTGGGTCCTTCAAGGGAGGTGCTCAGCACAACGAACAAGGCAACTGGACTAATAATGCTTTATCACTCTCACTTAGCCATAGAATTCTATAATTTTAAATTTCGGCGAAGCCCCTGGTATTTGGAAGGCCGAATTCGGGGCGCGATACACGCCTTTAAGCCGTACAGGGCCGACCCCTCGCTCTAAGCGGCATAAGTATTTAGGGACTCGAAAACCTCGCCGAACAGCGACTAGTCTCTCGCCCTATCATGACAGTCAGTTTTAGCTTTCTCTACTGAGGTGCTCAGCCCAGCAGAACCGGGGCATAATCGCAGTAGTTCTCCTAGCACTACCTTAGCCGATAGAGCGGAACGTAAGGTACCAAAACATAGGAGCCGGGCAAACCCAACATTTGACCAAAGACATGATTCGGAGCTGATGCATATAATGCTATAAGTTCGGGGTGCCGCACTTGTGAAAGTCTTCGGACTTTTCACACCATATTGTGGGGTACGTAAGCCCCTGGTGTATTGGCCGTACCAAAGTGTACGGTTGCAAGGCGTCATTGATGAACATGTATATATATAACAAGAATTGCAATAATAGTCGTAATGTTATGCATTGATTATTCAAAAAGGTGCGTTTAAAGCAGAATGATACAGATGGTGCGATAAGCAAAGAGTAGGACTATGTCCCTTCCAAGGGCAAGCTAAGGAATAGTGTTAAATCAAATATTTCACTCGTTATTTTAATCCACCTGGGAATTCCATGGTGTGACGTAGCTTTCTGCCTCCTTGGTTGCTGCATCATGTGTTCGGCAATAGTGCTGCCGGACAGGGTTTCCAGAGATTAAGGTCCTGAAAAAGAGAAAAATAACCAAACGGGAAGCCCCTAGTGCGGTTTAAGCCGCGTCTTGGGGCCTGCCGTAGTTGTGCCCCCCCCACCTGTGCCCATGGTATTTTTAATGCGTAATTATGTACGCGTGGCACGAGTTTTGTCGTTTGGCTGAGACTGGGGTGGGGGACGCATTGCTACGCAAGCTCAGATCGCGCCAGGCGGTCTAGTTGCCGATTGCTCCGAGCGCGCTTGAAGGTGTCTGGGTCTTGAAACGCCGAACTGGTGGATTGCCTTGAGAGGCTGCTTTGCACTTCTGCTGTGAGGGCGCGGTGTGCTCTCTGTTCGGAGAGAGCACTATGTGTTTACATTGACTGTAATAACCCCGCGAGGTCCTGGCATCTTGAGCTTGAGGTATTCATAATGCGGTACCGCATTGAATCTCGTAAATGCGGTTCGCCCGAGCAGTGCATGATAACCACTGCGGAACGGGACTATATCGAAGATTAACTCTTCGCTTCAGAAGTTATCCAGGGATCCGAAGACCACTTCCAGTGTAATTGAGCCTGTGCAATGGGACTCTACGCCTGGAATGACGCCCTTAAAGGTCGTTTTTGTGGGTTTGATCCTTGAGGGATCTGTACCCATTTTGCGCATTGTGTCCTAATAAAGCAGGTTTAGGTTGCTGCCGGCATCCATAAGGACTCGAGTGAGGTGAAATCCATCAATGATTGGGTCCAGAACCAGTGCGGCGAATCCGCCATGACGGATACTAGTGGGATGGTCCCTGCGATCAAAAGTGATCGGATAGGAGGACCATGGGTTGAACTTTGGGGCGACTGGCTCCAACGCATATACATCCCTGAGTGCACGCTTCCGCTCCCTTTCGGGAATGTGGGTTGCGTATATCATGTTCACCATCCGTACTTGTGGGGGAAAGCTCTTCTGTCCTCCGGTGTGTGGCTGCCGGGGCTCCTCCTCGTCATCACTATGTGGCCCCTTGTCCTTGTTTTCGGCAATTAACTTGCCGGCCTGCTTGAACACCCAACAATCCCTATTGGTGTGATCGGCTGGCTTATCTGGGGTGCCGTGTATTTGACACGAGCGATCGAGTATACGGTCCAAGCTGGACGGGCCCGGTGTACTTTGTTTGAATGGCTTTTTCCGCTGACCGGGTTTAGAGCCTTTGAATCCGGCATTGACTGCCGTATCCTCGGTATTATTGCTGTTAATGCGGCGCTTATGTTTGTTGCAACGTGACCTACTATTGCCGTCCTTGGTATTCGAAGTACCATGGTCCTTTGATATGTTATTACTGCGAGCCAACCAGCTGTCTTCTCCCGCACAAAAGCGGGTCATGAGTGTCGTGAGGGCTGCCATAGATTTCGGCTTTTCCTGACCAAGGTGCCGGGCTAGCCATTCATCGCGGATGTTGTGTTTGAAAGCCGCTAGGGCCTCTACATCCGGATAGTCGACGATTTGATTTTTCTTTGTTAGGAACCGAGTCCAGAATTGCCTAGCCGATTCTTCTGGCTGCTGAATTATGTGGCTCAAGTCATCGGCATCTGGTGGCCGCACATAAGTGCCCTGAAAGTTGTCGAGGAATGCGGCTTCCAGATCTTCCCAACAGCCGATAGACTCTGCTGGCAAGCTGTTAAGCCAATGCCGCGCTGGTCCCTTGAGCTTTAGTGAGAGGTATTTGATGGCGTGTAAGTCTTCACCGCGGGCCATGTGGATATGGAGGAGCAAACCCTCGATCCATACCGCGAGATCTGTTGTGCCGTCGTATGATTCAATATTTACAGGTTTGAAACCTTCTGGGATTTGATGATCCATTACTTCGTCTGTGAAGCATAAGGGATGGGCGGCGCCTCTGTATTGGGCTATATCACGATGCAGCTCGAATGGGTCTTGCCCGTTGTGTTCGGCCCGGCCAGATTTACTTTTACTGTATCCGGCGTGACGTTTATCATCTCGCATACTGGCGCACCCTCGTGATCCATAGATCGATCTTGCATGCTTTGCTTTTGTCCTCCAATATGTCTTGCAGGTCTGGTGCATCTCCCCATGCCTTTTTATTTGAATGGCGTCGGGGTGCAGGCTGAGTTTTTGGCTGGAATGCCTCTTTATCGCGGCCACGAGGTGGCCAATCAGCCGCGTCATACGCTTCTTCCTCCAGTCGGGGTAGCAACCTACATTTTGGGTAACTCTTGGAGGGGCGCTCGAGTTTATATTCCTCGGCCGCGAGGACTTCAGTCCATCTGTCAGCTGGCAGATCTTGATCAGCTTGAAGCTGCTGCTGGTTTTTCGTAAGGCTATTTGCTGTGGCTATAAGCCGACGTTTGAAGCGATCTTGTTCGACGGGATCCTCTGGCACGGCGAATTCGTCGTCGCCGAGGCTTGCCTCGTCTTTGGAGGGGGCATGTAATTATCATCCTCCGAATCTCTATCTGCCGCTCTCTCAGGAGGCCTGGCTCCTCCATCCTCCTGCTCTAAATCTTGCTGGAGGGTATTGTTGTTGTCTTCAGTACTATCCGGAGTGTTATTATCTCCTGTGTCGGTATCACCACTTTTGCTTTGGCGGGACTTAGAGCGGCGCCGTTGACGTCGGCGCTTGGGTTGCTTCTTGGAGGGGTCATCCTCCGCTATCTCGTCTCCATTGCCTTCTTTGGGTGTATCCACCATGTATATATCATATGATGAGGTGGCTGTCCAGTGCCCTGTGGGCAGTGGTTCCTCTTCGTCTCCCGCATCGTCGTCCATACCGTCGATGTCTTCGGAGTCGAAGTCGAGCATGTTGGTTAAGTCATCGATAATGGCTACTAAGTGGGTGGTGGGTGAGCCGTGAATTTCTTCGTCGTCCGCATCCCAGTCCTGCCGGACATAGTTCGGCCAGGATCCTCCTGACAAGGAGAGAGACCTTAATGAGTTCAATTTGTCGCCAAAGGGCGAGTGCTGAAAAATATCCGCGGAGGTAAACTCCATGATCGGCGCCCAATCGGATTCGATAGGAACGGGCGCAAGCAGCTCGGAGTACGTGGCCGGAGAAGGATCCGGCAGTTTAACAACACGGCTCTCGTGTAAGGTAAGGTCAATGTTTGGCTCGATCGCCGTTGAGGGTAAGGCCTCCGTGGCGGGGTCCATCCACCCGTCCATGGACGGCTCAACTGGCTCCGAATTGAGGGTTGGAGCGGCTGCGTGTGCGATCTCCTGAACACTGTCCGATGTAGAGCTAAATTGTACTCATCGTGACCGCGTGACGCACAAGGCAGAGGCTCGAATCCATCGAAGATCAAGTCTCCACGGATATCAGCTATGTAGTTTAAGCTTCCAAACCTGACCTGGTGGACAGGGGCGTAACTTTCAATCTGTTCCAGATGGCCAAGCGAATTGGCCCACAATGCAAAGCCGCCGAACACGAAGACCTGTCAGGGGAGAAAAGTCTCACCCTGGACTGCATCGCTATCAATGATAGTAGGAGCCATCAAGCCTAACGGCGACGACACAAAGGAACTCTCAATGAAAGCACCAATGTCGGTGTCAAAACCGGCGGATCTCGGGTAGGGGGTCCCGAACTGTGCGTCTAGGCGGATGGTAATAGGAGGCAGGGGACACAAAGTTTTACCCAGGTTTGGGCCCTCTTGATGGAGGTAAAACCCTACGTCCTACTTGATTAATATTGATGATATGGGTAGTACAAGAGTAGATCTACCACGAGATCGGAGAGGCTAAACCCTAAAAGCTAGCCTATGGTATGATTGTATGTTGTAGTTGTTGTGTCCTACGGACTAAAACCCTCTGGTTTATATAGACACCGAAGAGGTTAGGGTTACACAAGGTCGGTTACAAAGAAGGAGATACACATATCCGTGTTGGCTAGCTTGCCTTCCATGCCAAGTAGAGTCCCATCCGGACACGAGACGAAGTCTTCAATCTTGTATATACATAGTCTAACAGTCCGGCCAATGGAGATAGTCCGGCTGTCCGGAGACTCCCTAATCCAGGACTCCCGCAATGTTCTTGACCGCTATCCAGTGATCCACTCTTGGATTACTTTGGTACCTGTTGACACCAGATTTTGACACGGTCGAGAACTTAATAAATATGGCCTCAAATGAAAAAGTTCTCAAAGTGAGAAAGTTTCATATCATCAAAAGGATAAACTTTGATATTTGGGTCATAGTCATCCGATCTCATCTCTAAGGCCGAAGTTGTGTTCGAAGTACTGAGATTTTGTATCCATAACACTTTTCGGCTGATTACACCCCCAAGACTGCCCCATATTGAAAACTGATCTACATGAATTGTCTTTGTCTCGTCGAAACGATCGATTTTGATATAAAGATCGTCTCAATCTGAGGCCATATACAAAAGTTAGAACCCGCACAGCGCGACCCTCCAGTGAGCAAAAATATGACGCCCGGAACCAGACACATATGTGGGTATGTCTGATGTGCTGCGTGAATAATTAGCTGTCTTGCATGAGAGATTTGAACCTCTACATGACCTCTGATGAAAAAACGTTCAACATGAAAGTTGTTCGTCTCGTCAACACGGTCAAGATTGCTTTTGGACTCATTTTCATCGGAGGTCGTTTGCCACCACAAAAAAGACCCGCAAGGTACAGCTAGTTTAAACCGAACAGTTTTGGAAAGTTCGGATAAACCAATCCGAATTTGATTAGGGTTTTGGATGTGAATTGATGTATATTTCTTGTAAGGAAAGCCTAGATGAATCATTTGCTTGTATGGGAAGTCCAGGCGCCTCTTATATATGTTGGGGTGACGGCCGATTGAAATAACACCAATCGAACAAACACATCTACTACTTTTTCGTGTTCATCTACTTTTTATCTCTCCTTTGTATCTTTCTTCTCGTTCTTCGCTAGTTCTTCATGCTAGAGGGCTGCAGATCCATGAGTCTCTAGGGGAAAGTGAATCGACCTGGAGCAGCCCATAGCCGCCGCGAGCCCTGACGGGGTCCCTCCCGGGCAAGCGGGGCATCGGGTCTACAAAAGTATCTGTCGGCTGTCCTGCGTATCGCGCTGCCGGTTAGATCTCCTTCGACGCGAGTGCGCTGCATCACCCCCGGCATCGAGGGTACACGGTGACGTGTTCGTGTATGAACAGTACCTCCTTGCTAAACTAATAGCAAGGCACACATTAGGTCTGGTACACAACATTGCATACATGATAGAGCCTATGGTTGAAGCATAGGAAACACTTTTCATTTTCTCTCTATTTTCTGCAGTGGTCGGGCATTGAGTCTGACTCAACTTCACACCTTGTAACACAGGCAAGAACCCTTTCTTTGCTTGATCCATTTTGAACTTTTTCAAAACTTTGTCAAGGTATGTGCTTTGTGAAAGTCCAATTAAGTGTCTTGATCTATCTCTATAGATCTTGATGCCCAATATGTAAGCAGCTTCACCGAGGTCTTTCATTGAAAAACTCTTATTCAAGTATCCTTTTATGCTATCTACAAATTCTATATCATTTCCAATCAACAATATGTCATCCACATATAATATTAGAAATGCTATAGAGCTCCCACTCACTTTCTTGTAAATACAGGCTTCTCCAAAAGTCTGTATAAAACCATATGCTTTGATCACACTATCAAAACGTTTATTCCAACTCCGAGGGGCTTGCACCAGTCCAAAAATGGATCGCTGGAGCTTGCACACTTTGTTAGCACCCTTTGGATCGACAAAACCTTCTGGTTGCATCATATACAACTCTTCTTCCAGAAATCCATTCAGGAATGCATTTTTGACATCCATTTGCCAAATTTCATAATCATAAAATGCGGCAATTGCTTGTACAGGAAGTCCAGTCGCCTCATGTATATGTTGGGGTGACGGCCGATTGAAACAACACCAATCAAACAAACACATCTACTACTTTTTTGTGTTCATCTACTTTTTTATCTCTCCTTTGTATCTTTCTTCTCGTTCTTCGCTAGTTCTTCATGCTAGAGGGCTGTGGATCCACGAGGCTCTAGGGGCGAGCGAATCGACCTGGAGCAGCCCATAGCCGCCACGAGCCCTGACGGGGTCCCTCCCGGGAAAGCGGGGCTTCGGGTCTACAAAAGCATCTGTCGGCTGTCTTGCGTATCGCGCTGCCGATCAGATCTCCTTCGACGCGAGCTGTGGTGCATCATCCCCGACATTGAGGGTACACGGTGACGTGTTCATGTGTGAACACACTTTTTGGCGACTCCGCTGGGGAAGAAGCTTTGAACGGTCTTCGGACCGTTCTTGCTACGAAGAGATCGTCATCTAGGGTTTGCAATCTACAAAGGTAATATGAATACCCAATTCCCTACTGTAGATGCAAATAATTCATATGATGTTACTAGATCGTTCAATGATTATACTCTTTCGGCCAGCCCTAGTTTTTTCAATAAGGCATCTAATTACGTGCATAGGCCGATTCAAACTAATTTACATGTTTCAACTTCTTATGATACTAGTAACATACAACATATGTATCCTAACTCTCATGCATGGGCAACCCCACAAATCCATATGCCGATGAACAACATGATGGGTTCGGTTAATCAATTTGAAACACCTCATGTTAAAATTTCCAATAGCATAGAAGAAATTGTTTCACCTTTTTATTCATCGGCAACTAATTTGCAGTATGTGAATCCAACCTTGCTGATGGATGGGAGAATTGGACATGCTACTACTAGCTATTCGGACAGTTACTCTCAACCATCATACGCTACACCTCATTTTAGTAATTTTTCAGCACCGCATGCAACTGTAGATGTTCATAATTCGGCCCCGCATCTTCATGGTCATAGCTGAACAAGTGTAAATTTTACAGGAACACATGTGCCGTCATCAAATACTGTAGTATATAATGCATACTCTACGCAATTCGAGAATTTCGGCAACACTCACGAATCATTGCCGAAAGAATCTGAAAGTATTGTGGAGAAATCCCTTCCAGAAGCGCTTGTGGTTACGTTAAAAAAGAGCTTGGCACAAAACAAGAAAATTAGTGCTCTTTCCTTGAACAATATGAAAAGGGGTTGTTTCCTGATTATGCTGCAATAAAGGCTAGAGTTTTGCAAGAAGATGAAACTACATGCATTGATAGAATTAGCGAAAGAGCATATGGTTATACAGCAGTGCATACACCTCCACCTAGTACCGCAGCATATTATACACCCTCTACACAATTGCAAAATTTTGGCAACACTAACACTTCATTGCCGAAAGATTCTAAAAGCATTGGGAGGCAAACTAATCTAGAGCAGGCTGGAATTGAGAGGGGAGTTAAAGCTTTGCATGATAGGGTGCAGGTACTTCGCCAAGAGAGAATTGATAGGGAATTGGCTTAAAGAAAAGAAGCCTTGCCATTTGATATAACTGGCAAAAAGAATGATGATTCGGAAACTAAAAGTGCTTCGGTTGAAAAAGCCGAATCAAGTAGTATATATTCCGAATCCACCAAATCCAAAGAGGCAAGCATTATTGAGAAAGGGCATTGCAAGCATAGCAAAACAACCATGTTTGATTTTTCTGAAGTTAATGGAACCTACTTCCTGCCCTATGAGTTTCGTGCCATAGAAATTGACAAGCTTCAAGGACAAGAGCAAGTAGCCGAACAAAGTTTGGTTGACGAAGATCTTCAAATTTATGATGCATGAAATCAACAAGAAAATTGTGACATGGTGTTGGGAAGTCATCCAGAAGCAAAGCACAATATTATTCATCATATGCAATCATCATGCTCTCCCAACATATTTGAAGAGGTATGTCTAGCAAGTAATTTACCTATTTTCAGATTTGGTCACAACTTTATTATTGATACATCTATTAGAAAAATTCTAATAAGTAATTTTCAAAGACCAATGAAGAAGGGCAATTTACTTGTTAGCAATAAAAAATTTACTAAGCATATCGGTCAATATATTGTACCATTCAAAGAGACCGATAGTGACTTATTACTCCAGCCAAAGCTTTTCCCATTGCTTTATTTAAAGTTCATATCTAATTGGGTAGCTTTGCTTATTTCTTACTTGGCTTACACTTGGTCTCAATTGAGACATGTATGTTCTAACTATTTTCGTTTCAAAAATTTAAAGGCAAGGTTAAAATCCTCTGATTAAACCGATGCCAGTATAGTTTCTTATCCAAAGACATCGGAGATAGAGTGCAAAACACAATGCATAGCCGAATGGGGTGATGTAAAATCTGAAGCATTCGTTTGCTTAACTTCAAAGCCGTTCTCATAACAAGATCGGATAGAGAATACAAATTTTACCTTCAATTCAAGCATGTGTGATCAAATATTTAATTTGTTGTTGAGAAATAATTATATTAGAATTCTTGATCACCATGTTGAGCCATCTGTCCAGGGACGAATGTATTGTAAGTTGCATGATTCGTCCAAGCATAATTTTGAGGATTGCAACATGTTTCGTCAAATAGTTAAATCAGCCATTGATAAAGGACGATTGAAATTTGTTGAGACACCAAGAGATCACCAGTCTATTCCGATTGGTCCCGATGGCAGAAAGTTTTTGCATCAACTACTTCAAGCCGATCCATTTAAAGAGAAGGTAAAAACTGCAGGTGATGGGATTAAGCTTTCAAGTAAAGAAGTTGTTGAAGAGCATAATGAACATAATCTTGAGGGCGAAAATTCCATCGAAGCTACAATGGAGACGCCAAGGACTGGGGGGCAGCAAGCAAATTCAGAGATCGGTGCAAGCACAACCAAAGAAAACAAAGGCCGCAATAAGCACAAGTGCAAGAAATCCAAGGTCACTTTTGCACAATTATTAGATAAATATCAAAATAAGAGTGAAGAGAAAAGTGCTTATCGGCCAACTAATGCAAAAGCATCAAGATCACCCCAAGGCGCAAATATGAGGATCGGTATTGGAGAAGTGAAAATTTTCATGCAACATATTCATATCCTTATTTTGGGCCGCCAATGCCAATGTCCTGGATTTCTCCCTATGCTCGTGTAGATTCATATCCATCATGGGACAGGTATGATACAAGGGCACATTATCCATCTTATTTTAGACCATCTCATCAATATTATGCAGCTCTGAGAAGATCAACATTTGAACAATCACATGTTAAAGACCGTTTCAATCATAAGGAATTGGTCCAGAGCTCAAAGAAGAAGAAAGAGGTGGTCAAGCAAGTTTATCGTGTTAAAAGAGATGGTCGTAAGAGTGCAACTTCAGATTTGATCTCAAATGAAAAAGAGCAAATTAAAGTGTTGACATTGGCTACTAAAGGCAACGAGACGAAGCAACCAATTATTGAGAGTCAAAGTGCCAAATCTGAAGAAAAGAAGTTGAGAGTGCACAAGGTCAAAATAGAATCACAGCCAAGATGCCCACTCGGTTTATCATATTGGCAAAAGATGGAATTACAAAATCTTAGTGCACAAGAGATGAGACAGAAGAACATGGCATGGGTTCCCAAGAGGATCAATCATAAAAAAAAGGATGTGCATGCTTCTATTGCAATAAGTACAATAAAAGTGAAGAAAGAGAAGAATGGAAGCAACAAACAGTTAACCTGAAGGTGTGCATCACAACATCAAAATCTTCGGTTAGCACATCATTCATTTTCTTCAACCATGCCATTTATGCCTTTGCCATGGAATTCATCCATAGGTATGATCAATTACCCTCCATGGATTTATTTTGTTCCATGGATGCAACATAATTTTCTATATCATGACAGGGTATTACCAAATCACTATACATTTGGTTAGTTATGTTTTTGTTGCTAATACAAAAGGGCTGAAATGTTTTATTGCTATTTCATTTGTTTATTTCGGCTATACATACTTTGGTGGGTGAATTCTACATGGACCTCATGGGAATGGCCGATACTTATATATCGCCCTAAGAATATCTAAGAATGGCCAGTGTGGTATTCTAACATTGTCCTTAGTTTGAGTAGAGTTTTAGATAAGTCCTTGCAAAGGAATTTGTCAAATTGATGTCATTGAAGATATTATGCATAGACCAATTCATCAAAATTGCAAAGTGAACTTATGTTTTGATTGGGTGTGCTTTGGCTTATTAGTTTTCAGAATTTACATAAGGCCAAATCATGGTTGATTTTTTATTGAGCATCATATTGACATCATGCATAATATTGTTTTTAGCTTGATCTCTCTAGTACCATGGAGATTATATATTGATGGTTAAATTTGTAACAACGGCCAAGGTGTTGGTGTTGTTTATTTATCTCCATATGAAGCTATTTTGTGAAGCCTCATGCCGCTTAAAATATTTTTGCACAATGATCAAAGCCGAATATGCATTGTTATTCGGATTGGAGCTTTGCCTTGCTATAGGTGCTATACATATTGAGGCTTCCGGTGATTCGTTATTAGTAGTGCAACAAATATCCAAGGGTTATCAACGTTTTGATGAATCACTTATAGTTTATCTTTTGGTATGTCTAGATGCAAGATTTACCTTGGGTTGCTTTAAAATTGTTTATATATCTAGACATGACAATTCGAAAGAGTTGGCACAGCAAGCATCCATCTACTATGTTAACCATGGTGTATTACATTTCTATCAATAGCCGATGCTAGGTCTTGTCAATATAGGTAAGGCCGAACCGAAGCCCACCACTTCGGCCACTGATGAAACTTTTATGCAGGCGAAGTAAGGATTGGAGGAAGTTCATTCTTGATTATCTGCAAAGTCCTAGCGAAAGGGAGAACAATATGGTTCAGAGGATGGTTTTGGTCTATGGAACCTTATCACCGGATTGTTATAGAAGCTGAGAAGTTTTCACCCAAGTTTGCCTCAAGAGGTTCAAACAAGCAATGGCCGATATATACTTATCGTCCTAAGAACATGCAAAATGGCCAATGGAGTGTTGACATTGTCCTTAGAAAAATCATCGTGCAAGTTATTTTTCGGCACACAAGTTTGCCGAAAAACAGGGGGGCATGTGTTGACACCAGATTTTGACACGGCCGAGAACCTAATAAATTTGGCCTCAAATGAAAAAGTTCTCAAAGTGAGAAAGTTTCATATCATCAAAAGGATAAACTTTGATATTTTGGTCGTAGCCATCCGATCTCATCTCTAAGGCCGAAGTTGTGTTCGAAGTACTGAGATTTTGTATCCAGAACACTTTTCGGCTGATTACACCCCCAAGACTGCCCTATATTGAAAACTGATCTACATGAATTGTCTTCGTCTCGTCGAAACGATCGATTTTGATATAAATATCGTCTCAATCCGAGTTCATATGCAAAAGTTAGGGCCCGCACAACGCGACCCTCCAGTGAGCAAAAATATGACGCCCAGAACCAGACACATATGTGGGTATGTCTGAAGTGTTGCGTGAATAATTAGCTGTCTTGCACAAGCAATTTGGCCCTCGACATGACGTCTGATGAAAACACGTTCAACATGAAAGTTGTTCGTCTCGTCGAAACGGTCAAGATTGCTATTGGACTCATTTTCATCCGAGGTCGTTTGCCACCACAAAAAAGACCCGCAAGGTACAGCTAGTTTAAACTGAACAGTTTTGGAAAGTTCGGATAAACCAATCCGAATTTGACTTGGGTTTTGGACGTGAATTGATGTAATTTTCTTGTAAGGAAAGCCTAGATGAATCTTTTGCTTGTATGGGAAGTCCAGCTGCCTCTTATATATGTTGGGGTGACGGCCGATTGAAACAACACCAATCGAATAAACACATCTACTACTTTTTCGTGTTCATCTACTTTTTATCTCTCCTTTGTATCTTTCTTCTCGTTTTTCGCTAGTTCTTCATGCTAGAGGGCTGCGGATCCATGAGGCTCTAGGGGCGAGCGAATCGACCTGGAGAGCCCATAGCCGCCGCGAGCCCTGACGGGGTCCCTCCCGGGCAAGCGGGGCTTCGGGTCTACAAAAGCATCTGCCGGCTGTCCTGCGTATCGTGCTGCCGGTTAGGTCTGCTTCAACACGAGTGCGCAGCATCACCCCCGGCGTCGAGGGTACACGGTGACGTGTTCATGTATGAACAGTACCTCCCTGCTAAACTAATAGCAAGGCACACATTAGGTCTGGTACACAACATTGCATATATGATAGAGCCTATGGTTGAAGCATAGGAAACACTTTTCATTTTCTCTCTATTTTCTGCAGTGGTCAGGCATTGAGTCTGACTCAACTTCACACCTTTTAACACAGGCAAGAACCCTTTCTTTGCTTGATCCATTTTGAACCTTTTCAAACTTTGTCAAGGTATGGGCTTTGTGAATGTCCAATTAAGCGTACTGATCTATCTCTATAGATCTTGATGCCCAATATGTAAGCAGCTTCACCGAGGTTTTTCATTGAAAAACTCTTATTCAAGTATCCTTTTATGCTATACAGAAATTCTATATCATTTCCAATCAACAATATGTCATCCACATATAATATTAGAAATGATATAGAGCTCCCACTCACTTTCTTGTAAATACAGGCTTCTCCAAAAGTCTGTATAAAACCATATGCTTTGATCACACTATCAAAACGTTTATTCCAACTTGCAGAGGCTTGCACCAGTCCAAAAATGGATCGCTGGAGCTTGCACACTTTGTTAGCTCCCTTTGGATCGACAAAACCTTCTGGTTGCATCATATACAACTCTTCTTCCAGAAATCCATTCAGGAATGCAGTTTTGGCATCCATTTTCCAAATTTCATAATCATAAAAGGCGGCAATTGCTAACATGATTTAGACAGACTTAAGCATTGCTACGGGTGAGAAAGTCTCATCATAGTCAACCCCTTGAACTTGTCGAAAACCTTTTGCAACAGGTCGAGCTTTGTAGACAGTAAAATTACCGTCAACGTCAGTCTTCTTCTTGAAAATCCATTTATTTTCTATGGCTTGTCGATCATCGGGCAAGTCAACCAAAGTCCACACTTTGTTCTCGTACATGGATCCCATCTCAGATTTCATGGCCTCAAGCCATTTTGCGGAATCTGGGCTCACCATCACTTCTACATAGTTCGTAGGTTCACCTTGGTCAAGTAACATGACCTCCAGAATAGGATTACCATACCACTCTGGAGCGGATCCTACTCTGGTTGACCTACGAGGTTCGGTAGTAACTTGATCTGAAGTTTCATGATCAATATCATTAGCTTCCTCACTAATTAGTGTAGGCATCACAGGAACCGGTTTCTGTGATGAACTACTTTCCAATAAGGGAGCAGGTACAGTTACCTCATCAAGTTATACTTCCCTTCCAGTCTATTCTTTTGAGAGAAACTCCTTCTCTAGAAAGGATCCATTCTTAGCAACAAGTGTCTTGCCTTCGGATCTGTGATAGAAGGTGTACCCAACAGTTTCCTTTGGGTATCCTATGAAGACACATTTCTCCGATTTGGGTTCGAGCTTATCAGGTTGAAGCTTTTTCACATAAGCATCGCAGCCCCAAACTTTAAGAAACAACAACTTTGGTTTCTTGCCAAGCCACAGTTCATAAGGCGTCGTCTCAACGGATTTTGATGGTGTCCTAATTAACGTGAATGCAGCCGTCTCTAAAGCATAACCCCAAAATGATAGCGGTAAATCAGTGAGAGATATCATAGATCGCACCATATCTAGTAAAGTATGATTACGATGTTCAAATACACCATTACGCTGTGGTGTTCCGGGTGGCGTGCGTTGTGAAACTATTCCGCATTGTTTCAAATGTAGACCAGACTCGTAACTCAAATATTCTCCTCCATGATCAGATCGTAGAAACTTTATTTTCTTGTTACGATGATTTTCCACTTCACTCTGAAATTCTTTGAACTGTTCAAATGTTCCAGACTTATGTTTCATTAAGTAGACATACCCATATCTGCTCAAATCATCTGTGAAGGTGAGAAAATAACGATACCCGCCGCGAGCCTCAATATTCATCGGACCACATACATCAGTATGTATGATTTCCAATAAATATGTTGCTCGCTCCATTGTTCCGGAGAACGGCGTTTTAGTCATCTTGCCCATGAGGCATGGTTCGCAAGTACCAAGTGATTCATAATCAAGTGATTCCAGAAGTCCATCAGTATGGAGTTTCTTCATGCGCTTTACACCAATATGACCCAAACGGCAATGCCACAAATAAGTTGCACTATCATTATCAACTCTGCATCTTTTGGCTTCAACATTATGAATATGTGTATCACTACTATCGAGATTCAACACAAATAGACCACTCTTCAAGGGTGCATGACCATAAAAGATATTACTCATATAAATAGAACAACCATTATTCTCAGAATTAAATGAATAACCGTCTCACATCAAACAAGATCCAGATATAATGTTCATGCTTAACGCTGGCACGAAATAACAATTATTCAGGTCTAAAATTAATCCCGAAGGTAGATGTAGAGGTAGCGTGCCGTCGGCGATCACATCGACTTTGGAACCATTTCCCACGCGCATCATCACCTCGTCCTTAGCCAGTCTTCGCTTAATCCATAGTCCCTGTTTCGAGTTGCAAATATTAGCAACAGAACAAATATCAAATACCCAGGTGCTACTGCGAGCTCTAGTAAGGTACACATCAATAACATGTATATCACATATACCTTTGTTCACCTTGCCATCCTTCTTATCCGCCAAATACTTGGGGAAGTTCCGCTTCCAGTGACCAGTCTGTTTGCAGTAGAAGCACTTAGTCTGAGGCTTAGGTCCAGACTTAGGTTTGTTCTCTTGAGCAGCAACTTGTTTGCCGTTCTTCTTGAAGTTCCGCTTCTTCATCCCCTTACCCTTTTTCTTGAAACTGGTGGTCTTGTTGACCATCAACACTTGATGCTCCTTCTTGATTTCTACCTCCGCAACCTTTAGCATTGCGAAGAGCTCGGGAATTTTCTTATCCATCCCTTGCATATTATAGTTCATCACGAAGCTCTTGTAGCTTGGTGGCAGTGATTTAAGAATTCTATCAATGACACTATCATCCGGAAGATTAACTCCCAGTTGAATCAAGTGATTGTTATCCCCAGACATTTTGAGTATATGTTCACTGATAGAACTATTCTCCTCCATCTTGTAGCTGTAGAACTTATTGGAGACTTCATATCTCTCAATCCAGGCATTTGCTTGAAATATTAACTTCAACTCCTGGAACATTTCATATGCTCCATGATGTTCAAAACGTCGTCGAAGTCCCGGTTCTAAGCCGTAAAGCATGGCACACTGAACTATCGAGTAGTCATCAGCTTTGCTCTGCTAGACGTTCTTAATGTCGTCAGTAGCATCTGCAGCAGGCCTGGCACCCAGCGGTGCTTCCAGGATGTAATTCTTTTGTGTAGCAATGAGGATAATCCTCAAGTTATGGACCCAGTCCGTGTAATTGCTACCATAATCTTTCAACTTTGCTTTCTCAAGGAACGCATTAGAATTCAACGGAACAACAGCACGGGCCATCTATCTACAACAACATAGACAAGCAAAATATTATCAGGTACTAAGTTCATGATAAATTTAAGTTCAATTAATCATATTACTTAAGAACTCCCACTTAGATAGACATCCCTCTAATCATCTAAGTGATTACGTGATCCATATCAACTAAACCATAACCGATCATCACGTGAGATGGAGTAGTTTTCAATGGTGAACATCTCTATGTTGATCATATCTACTATATGATTCACGCTCGACCTTTCGGTCTCAGTGTTCCGAGGCCATATCTGCATATGCTAGGCTTGTCAAGTTTAACCCGAGTATTCTGCGTGTGCAAAACTGTCTTACACCCGTTGTAGATGAACGTTGGGCTTATTACACCCGATCATCATGTGGTGTCTCGGCACGACAAACTTTGGCAACAGTGCATACTCAGGGAGAACGCTTTTACCTTGAAATTTAGTGAGAGATCATGTTATAATGCTACCGTCAAACAAAGCAAAATAAGATGCATAAAGGGTAAACATCACATGCAATCAATATAAGTGATATGATATGGCCATCATCATCTTGTGCCTTTGATCTCCATCTCCAAAGCACCGTCATGATCACCATCGTCACCGGCACGACACCTTGATCTCCATCGTAGTATCGTTGTTGTCTCGCCAACTATTGCTTCTACGACTATCGCTACCACTTAGTGATAAAGTAAAGCAATTACAGGGCGATTGCATTGCATACAATAAAGCGACAACCATATGGCTCTTGCCAGTTGCCGATAACTCTATTACAAAACATGATCATCTCATACAATAAATATAGCATCATGTCTTGACCATATCACATTACAACATGCCCTGCAAAAACAAGTTAGACGTCCTCTACTTTGTCGTTGCAAGTTTTACGTGGCTGCTACAGGCTAAGCAAGAACCGTTCTTACCTACGCAACAAGACCACAACGATATTTCGTCAAGTTAGTGCTATTTTAACCTTCACAAGGACCGGGCGTAGCCACACTCGGTTCAACTAAAGTTGGAGAAACTGACACCCGCCAGCCACCTGTGTGCACAGCACGTTGGTAGAACCAGTCTCACGTAAGCATATGCATAATGTTGGTCCGGGCCGCTTCATCCAACAATACCGCCGAACCAAAGTATGACATGCTGGTAAGCAGTATGACTTGCATCGCCC
The DNA here is from genome assembly GCF_018294505.1 of Triticum aestivum. Taxonomy (NCBI): domain Eukaryota; kingdom Viridiplantae; phylum Streptophyta; class Magnoliopsida; order Poales; family Poaceae; genus Triticum; species Triticum aestivum. The sequence goes on along the minus strand of NC_057806.1, from coordinate 397,772,435 downwards.
ACAAATCACTTGTGTTCTATTCGTGCATATAACATCTACGCATAAACCTGACTCGGATGCTACTGTTGGGGATTGTAGTAATTTCAAAAAAAATCCTACGCACACGCAAGATCATGGTGATGCATAGCAATGAGAGGGGAGAGTGTCATCTACGTACCCTCGCAGACCGTAAGCGGAAGCGTTATAACAACGCGGTTGATGTAGTCGTACGTCTTCACTATCGATTGATCCTCAGCACCGAACGTACGGCACCTCCGCGTTCCGCACATGTTCAGCTCGGTGACATCCCGTGAACTCACGATCCTGTAGAGCTTCCGAGAAGAGCTTCATCAGCATGACGACGTGGTGACGGTGATGATGATGCTACCGATGCTGGGCTTCGCCTAAGCACCGCTACGATATGACCAAGGGGGATTATGGTGGAGGGGGGCACCGCACACGGCTAAGAGATCAATGATCAATTGTTGTGTCTATGGGGTGCCCCCTACCCCCGTATATAAAGGAGCTAGGGGGGAGGCAGTCGGCCAAGGAGGAGGGCGCGCCAAGGGGGAGTCCTACTCCCACCGGGAGTAGGGCTCCTCCTTTCCTAGTACGAGTAGGAGAAGAGAAAGAAGGGAGAGAGGAAGAGAAGGAAAGGGGGGCGCCCCCCTCCTTGTCCAATTCGTACTAGAGGGGAGGGGCGCGCGGCTGCCCTGGCCGCCCCTCCTCTTCTCCCACTAGGGCCCATTAGGCCCAATATATTCCCCGGGAGGTTCCGGTAACCCCCCGGTACTCCAGTATATGGCCGAAACCTCCCAAAACACTTCCAGTGTCCGAACATACTCGTCCAATATATCGATCTTTATGTCTCAACTATTTCGAGACTCCTCGTCATGTCCGTGATCATATCCGGGACTCTGAACTACCTTCGGTACATCAAAACACAAAAACTCATAATACCGGTCGTCACAGAACTTTAAGCGTGTGGACCCTACGGGTTCGAGAACTATGTAGACATGACCGAGACACGTCTCCGGTCAATAACCAATACCAGAACCTAGATGCTCATATTGGTTCCTACATATTTTACGAAGATCTTTATCGGTCAAACCGCATAACAATATACGTTGTTCCCTTTGTCATCGGTAAGTTACTTGCCCGAGATTCGATCGTCGGTATCTTAATACCTAGCTCAATCTCGTCAGCGGCAAGTCTCTTTACTCGTTCCATAGTGCATCATCCTGTAACTAACTCATTAGTCACATTGCTTGCAAGGCTTATAGTGATGTGCATTACCGAGAGGGCCCAGAGATACCTCTCCAACAATCGGAGTGACAAATCCTATTCTTGATCTATGCCAACTTAACAAACACCATCGGAGACACCTGTAGAGCACCTTTATAATCATCCCAGTTACGTTGTGACGTTTGGTAGCACACAAAGTGTTCTTCCTGTATTCGGGAGTTGCATAATCTCATAGTCATAGGAACATGTATAAGTCATGGAGAAAGCAATAGCAGTAAACTAAATGATCAAGTGCTAAGCTAACGAAATGGGTCAAGTCAATCACATCATTCTCCTAATGATGTGATCCCGTTAATCAAATGACAACTCATGTCTATGGCTAGGAAACTCAACCATCTTTGATCAATGAGCTAGTCAAGTAGAGGCATACTAGTGACACTTTGTTTGTCTATGTATTCACACATGTATTATGTTTCCGATTAATACAATTCTAGCATGAATAATAAACATTTATCATGATATGAGGAAATAAATAATAACTTTATTATTGCCTCTAGGGCATATTTCCTTCAATTATGCTATTTAATACCCCTCTGATCATGGACATGATCATGATGTTTGAGTAGTTACTTTTGTTCTTGAGGACATGGGAGAAGTCCTGTCATAAGTAATCATATGAATTTGATATCCGTTCTATATTTTCATGATATGTATGTTGTTGATTCCGTTAGTGGTGTTATGTGAACGTCGACTACATGAAACCTCACCATCTTTGGGCCTAAGGTAATGCATTGTGGAGTAGTAATTAGATGATGGGTTGCTAGAGTGACAGAAGCATAAACCCTAGTTTATGCGCTATTTTTTAAGGGACTGATTTGGATCCATATGTTTAATGCTATGGTTAGATTTATCTTAATTCTTCTTTCATACTTAAGGATGCTTGTGAGAGGGTTAATCATAAATGGGAGGCTTGTTCAAGTAAGAATAGCACCCAAGCACCGGTCTACCCACATATCAAATTATCAAAGTAGCAAACAAGAATCAAAGAAACATGATGAAAGTGACTAGATGAAATTCCTGTGTGTCCTCAAGAATGCTTAGCTTATTATAGGAGATCATTCCTGCCTGTCCTTTGCTACAAAAAGGATTGGGCTACCTTTCTGAACGTTAGTTATTATTGCTACTTGTCACTTGTTACACATTATCTTGCTATCAAACTACTTGCTACCGATAATTTCAGTGCTTGCATAAAATACCTTGCTGAAAACCGCTTGTCATTTCCTTCTGCTCCTCATTGGGTTCGACACTCTAACTTATCAAAAGGACTATGATAGATCCATATAGTTGTGGGTCATCAAGGCTCTTTTCTGGCACCGTTGCTGGGTGATGTCTACTATGCTACTTTATTCTTGTAGACTCGTGTTGGGCCTCCAATCGCTGAGTTTTGTAGGACAGTAGCAATTTTCCCTCAAGTGGATGACCTAAGGTTTATCAATTCGTGGGAGGCGTAGGATGAAGATGGTCTCCCTCAAACAACCCTGCAACCAAATACAAGAAATCTCTTGTGTCCCCAAGACACCTAATACAATGGAAAATTGTATTGGTGCACTAGTTCGGCGAAGAGATGGTGATAAAAGTGTAATACGGATGGTAGAAATATATTTTTATAATCTGAATAAATAAAAACAGCTAGGTAGCAAATAGTAAATGGGCACAAAAATGGTATTGCAATGCTTGAAAGTGAGGCCTAGGGTCTGTAATTTCACTAGCGCAATCTCTCAAAAATGCTAATATAATTGGATCATATAACCATCCCTCAACGTGCAATGAAGAATCACTCCAATGTTCCTGTCTAGCGGGTAACATAAGAAGAAATCGTCTGTAGGTTACGAAACCAACTCGAAGCTATTCTTTCCGATTGATCTATCCAAGAGTTCGTACTAAAATAACACCAAATAATTTCAGACTCATAATACTCAATCCAACACAAAGAACCTCAAAGAGTGCCCCAAGATTTCTACCGGAGAAACAAAGACAAGAACATGCATCAACCCCTATGCATAGATTACCCTAATGTCACCTCAGGAATCCGCAAGTTGAGTGCCAAAACATATATCAAGTGAATCAGTATGATACCCCATTGTCACTACAAGTATTCATATGCAAGACATACATAAAGTGTTCTCAAATCCAAAAAAAGTATTCAATCCGATAAAACGAAATCTCAAAGGCAAAACTCAATTCATCACAAGATAGAGAGGGGAAAACATCATATGATCCGACTATATTAACAAAGCCCACAATACATCAAGATCGTGACATCTCAAGAACATGAGAGATAGAGAGAGATTAAACACATAGCTACTAGTACAAACCCTTAGCCCCGAGGGTGGACTACTCCCTCCTCATCGTGGTGGCCTCCGGGATGATGAAGATGGCCACCAGTGATGATTTCCCCCTCTGGTGGAGTGCCGGAATGGGGTCTAGATTGGTTTTCGATGGCTACAGGGGCATGCGACGGCGGGACATCTGATCTAGGTTAACCCCGAGGTTTTTTGAAATATTTTGGATTTTATAGGGCAAAGAGGGGGTGCGGGAGGCCACCGAGGTGGGCACAACCCACGTGGGCGCGCCTGGGCCCCCAGGCGCGCCCTGGCGGGTTGTGCCCCCTCGCGGCACCCCCCAGGTGCTTCTCTGGCCCACTGGTGGTCTTCTGGTCCATAAAAAATCCACAAAAAGTTTTGTAGTGTATGGACTCCATTTGATATTGATTTCTTGCGATGTAAAAAACAAGCAAAAAACACCAACTGGCACTAGGCACTGGTTCAATAGGTTAGTCCCAAAAAATGATATAAAGTTGCTATAAAATGATTGTAAAGCATCCAAGAATGATAATATAATCGCATGGAACAATAAAAATTATAGATACATTGGAGACGTATCAGCATCCCCAAGCTTAATTCCTGCTCGTCCTCGACTAGGTAAATGATAAAAGAAATAATTTATGAAGTGTGAATGCTAGCAAGGTGCACAAGTTTGATCAATGATAATTTCAATCAATTTTCCTAGCAAAGTAAATAAAGTAAATAAAGTAAAAGCAAAGTAAATGCAAAGCAATAATAAAGTGATGGAGATTGATATGATGAGAAAGAGACCCAGGGGGCATAGGTTTCACTAGTGGCTTCTCTCAAGAGCATAAGTATTCTACGGTGGGTGAACAAATTACTGTTGAGCAATTGACATAATTGAGCATAGTTATGAGAATATCTAGGTATGATCATGTATATAGGCATCACATCCAAGACAAGTAGGCCGAAACGATTCTGCATCTACTACTATTACTCCACTCATCGACCGCTATCCAGCATGCATCTAGAGTATTAAGTTAAAAACAGAGTAATGCCTTAAGCAAGATGACATGATGTAGAGGGATAGTTTCATGCAATATGATAAAAACCCCATCTTGTTATCCTTGATGGCAACAATACAATACGTGCCTTGCTGCCCCTTCTGTCACTGGGAAAGGACACCGCAAGATTGAACCCAAAGCTAAGCACTTCTCCCATGGCAAGAACAACCAATCTAGTAGGCCAAACCAAACTGATAATTTGAAGAGACTTGCAAAGATAACCAATCATACATAAAAGAATTCAGAGAAGATTCAAATATTATTCATAGATAGACTTGGTCATAAACCCACAATTCATCGTTCTCAACAAACACACCGCAAAAAGAAGATTACATCGAATAGATCTCCACGAGAGAGGGGGAGAACATTGTATTGCGATCCAAAAAGAGAGAAGAAGCCATCTAGCTACTAGCTATGGATCCGTAGGTCTAAAGTAAACTACTCACACTTCATTGGAGGGGCTTGGATGATGATGTAGAAGCCCTCCGTGATCGATACCCCCTCCGGCAGAGCTCCGGAACAGGCCCCAAGATGGGATCTCGTGGATACAGAAAGTTGCGGCGGTGGAATTAGGTTTTCTGGCTCCGTCCCCGATCGTTTGTGGGTACGTGGATATATATAGGAGGAAGAAGTATGTCGGTGGAGGTTTAAGGGGCCCACGAGGCAGGGGGCACGCCCTAGGGGGGCGCCCCCTACCCTCGTGAGCACCTCGTGGCTTCCTTGACGGAGGGTCCAAGTCTCCTGGATCTTATCTGATGAGAAAATCATGTTTCCGAAGGTTTCATTCCGTTTGGACTCCGTTTGATATTCCTTATCTTCGAAACCCTAAAACAGGCAAAAAACAGCAATTCTTGGCTGGGCCTACAGTTAATAGGTTGGTCCCAAAAATAATATAAAAGTGGAAAATAAAGCCCAATAATGTCTAAAACAGTAGATAATATAGCATGGAGCAATCAAAAATTATAGATATGTTGGAGACGTATCAAGCATCCCCAAGCTTAATTCCTGCTCGTCCTCGAGTAGGTAAATGATAAAAACAAAATTTTTGATGCGGAGTGCTACTTGGCATAATTTTAATGTAATTCTTCTTAATTGTGGTATGAATATTCAGATCTGAAAGATTCAAAACAAAAGTTCATATTGACATAAAAATGATAATACTTCAAGCATACTAACTAAGCAATTATGTCTTCTCAAAATAACATGGCCAAAGAAAGTTCATCCCTACAAAATCATATAGTTTAGTCCTGTTTCATTTTCTCACACAAGAATGCTATCATCATGCACAACCCCGATGACAAGCCAAGTAATTGTTTCATACTTTAGTAATCTCAAACCTATAAACTTTCACGCAATATATGAGCGCGAGCCATGGACATAGCACTATGGGTGGAATAGAATATAATGGAGGGGGGTTATGTGGAGAAGACAAAAAAGGAGAAAGTCTCACATCAACGAGGCTAATCAATGTCTATGGAGATGCCCACCGATTGATGTTAATGCGAGGAGTAGGGATTGCCATGCAACGGATTCACTAGAGCTATAAATGTATGAAATCTCAACAAAAGAAACTAGTGGGTGTGCATCCAACTTGCTTGCTCACGAAGACCTAGGGCACTTGAGGAGGCCCATTGTTGGAATATACAAGCCAAGTTCTATAATTAAAAATTCCCACTAGTATATGAAAGTGATAACATGAGAGACTCTCTACTATGAAGATCATGGTGCTACTTTGAAGCACAAGTGTGGTAAAAGGATAGTAACATTGTCCCTTCTCTCTTTTTCTCTCATTTTTGGGGCCTTTTTATGGCCTTTTTTGGGCCTTCATTTTTTATGGCCTTTATCTCTTTTTTTATTTTTTATTCCTCACTTGGGACAATGTTCTAATAATGATGATCATCACACTTCTATTTATTTACAACTCAATGATTACAACTCGATACTAGAACAAAGATGACTCTATATGAATGCCTTCGACGGTGTACCGGGATATGCAATGAACCAAGAGTGACATGTATGAAAGAATTATGAACGGTGGCTTTGCCACAAATACTATGTCAACTACATGATCATGCTAAGCAATATGACAATGATGAATGTGTCATGATGAACGAAATGATGGGAAGTTGCATGGCAATATATCTCGGAATTGCTATGGAAATGCCATAATAGGTAGGTATGGTGGCTGTTTTGAGGAAGATATAAGGAGGTTTATGTGTGAAAGAGCGTATCATATCACGGGGTTTGGATGCACCGGCGAATTTTGCGCCAACTCTCAATGTGAGAAAGGGCAATGCATGGTACCGAAGAGGCTAGCAAGGATGGAAGGGTGAGAGTGCGTATAATCCATGGACTCAACATTAGTCATAAAGAACTCACAAACTTATTGCAAAAATCTACAAGTCATCAAAAACCTCGACACTACGCGCATGCTCCTAGGGGGATAGATTGGTAGGAAAAGACCATCGCTCATCCCCGACCGCCACTCATAAGGAATACAATCAAATAACACCTCATGTTTCAAATTTGTTGCATAAAGTTTACCATACGTGCATGCTAGGGACTTGCAAACCTCAACACAAGTATTTCTCTATTTCACAACTACTCAACGAGCATGACTTTGATATTATTACCTCCATATCTCAAAACAATCATCAAGCATCAAACTTTTCTTAGTATTCAACACACTCATGAGAAAGTTTTATTATTAATCTTGCATACCAAGCATATTAGGATTTTAAGCAAATTACCATGCTATTATGACTCTCAAAATAATCTAAGTGAATCATGAGAGATCAATAGTTTCTATAAAACAAATCCACCACCATGCTCTAAAAGATATAAGTGAAGCACTAGAGCAAAAACTATATAACTCAAAAGATATAAGTGAAGCACATAGAGTATTCTAATAATTTCCGAATCTTGTGTGTATCTCTCAAAAAGGTGGGTGCAGCAAGTATTATTGTGGAAAACTAACAAATAAAGACTCAAATAATACAAGACACTCCAAGCAAAACACATATCATGTGGTAAATAAAAATATAGCTCCAAGTAAAGTTACCGATAGAAGTAGACAAAGGAGGGGATGCCTTCCGGGGCATCCCCAAGCTTTGGCTTTTAGGTGTCCTTAGATTATCTTGGGGATGCCATGGGCATCCCCAAGCTTAGGCTCTTGCCACTTCTTGTTCCATAATCCATCAAATCTTTACCCAAAACTTGAAAACTTGACAACACAAAACTTAAAGTAGAAAATCTCGTGAGCTCCGTTAGCGAAAGAAAACAAAAGACCACTTCAAGGTACTGTAATAAACCCATTCTTTATATATATGGGTGTTATACCTACTGTATTCTAACTTCTATATGGATTATAAACTTTTTACTAGCCATAGATTCATCAAAATAAGCAAACAACACACGAAAAACAGAATCTGTCAAAAACAGAACAGTCTGTAGTAATCTGTAGCTAGCGCAAGATCTGGAACCCCAAAAATTCTAAAATAAATTGCTGGACGTGAGGAATTTATCTATTAATCATCTTCAAAAATAATTAACTAAATATCACTTTCCAAATAAAAATGACAGCAGTTCTCGTGAGCGCTAAAGTTTCTGTTTTTTACAGCAAGTTCAACAAGACTTTCCCCAAGTCTTCCCAACGGTTCTACTTGGCACAAACACTAATTAAACACAAAAAACACAACCAAAACAATGGCTAAATAATTTATTTATTACTAAACAGGAGCAAAAAGCAAGGAATAAAAATAAAATTGGGTTGCCTCCCAACAAGCGCTATCGTTTAACGCCCCTAGCTAGGCATAACAAGCAAGAATAGATCTAGGTATTGCCATAATAGTAAGATAGATTATTAAAACTCATTTCATATTCTCTACGTTCGGCAGCAAGTTTTCTTTGAGGCAAGCAAAAGTAATCAAAAGGGCTAAATTTAACGGGACAAAGGTTCCTCCTTTGGCCCTTCATAATGCACAACCAATTCATCATTATAAGCATTCTTTTGACAGAACTTTGTGAGCCTATATTCAAGAGAATATCCTAGTTCATAATTTCGAATAGCCAAATCATCATTAAGTTCAGAAATTCTATCAACTAAAACATTTGTAGGAACCCTTTTTCTAAGATTTTCATTGAAAGCAACATAGTCTAGAGATTGAAAACGCATTATTTCTTCTTGATCAAAGAGGATAGCCTCTATGGGAGGACGGCAAGCGTCCACCCTATAATGCACAAATATTTTGTTGGCTTCTTTTATTATGAATCTAAACTCATGAGCCAAAAAGATAGTAGCGGCACGCTTAACAGAAGAATGCTCAATATTAGAAAAAATCCTTTGTATGGAAGGATGTATGTGCATGAATTGTCTTTCAAGTTCAACTACAAGCATGGCAATAGTGTCCGCAAGACTACTAGTTCTATGAAGGATAGAACTTCCCATAGAAGGTAAAGCACCGGCACAAGTAAAGAAATCTTGAATAACTCCTTTTCCAATAATATTACCACTACCAACACGGAATTTTTTTGTACGAAAGATGGTAGGTTCTTTAGCAGGAGCATTAGAATTTTTCATGATATTATTATTGTCCATATCAACGATAATTTCCCCAATTTCAGACATAGAGGCAGAAGGTAAAGGACTTGACACAACGACAAGCTAGAAAACTTACACACAAGCAAACAAAAAGGCAAACGGAGAAAGAGAGGGAGGATAGAGGGAGAGAGAGAGAGAGGGTGAATAAAACGGCAAGGGTGAAGTGGGGAGAGGAAAATGAGAGGAAAATGGCAAATAATGTAATGCGGGAGATAGGGATTGTGATGGGTACTTGGTATGTTGACTTTTGCACAGACTCCCCGACAACGGCGCCAAAAATTCTTCTTGCTACCTCTTGAGCACTGCGTTGGATTTCCCCGAAGAGGAAGGGATGATGCAGCAAAGTAGCGTAAGTATTTCCCTTAGTTTTTGAGAACCAAGGTATCAATCCAGTAGGAGGCTACGCTCGAGTCCCTCGTACCTACACAAAAACAATAGCTCAACCCAACCAACGCGCTTAGGGGTTGTCAATCCCTTCATGGTCACTTACAAAAGTGAGATCTGATAGAGATGATAAATAATATTTTTGGTATTTTTGGTATAGAGATGCAAAGTAAATAAATTAAAAGCAAAGTAAATGCAAAGAAATAATAAAGTGATGGAGATTGATATGATGAGAAAGAGACCCAGGGCCATAGGTTTCACAAGTGGCTTCTCTCAAGAGTATAAGTATTCTACGGTGGGTGAACAAATTACTGTTGAGAAATTGACAGAATTGAGCATAGTTATGAGATTATCTAGGTATGATCATGTATATAGGCATCACATCCGAGACAAGTAGACCGAAACGATTCTGCATCTACTACTATTACTCCACTCATCGACCGCTATCCAGCATGCATCTAGAGTATTAAGTTAAAAATAGAGTAACACCTTAAGTAAGATGACATGATGTAGAGGGATAGTTTCATGCAATATGATAAAAAAACATCTTGTTATCCTCGATGGCAACAATACAATACGTGCCTTGCTGCCCCTTCTGTCACTGGGAAAGGACACCGCAAGATTGAACCCAAAGCTAATCACTTCTCCCATGGCAAGAACAACCAATCTAGTAGGCCAAACCAAACTGATAATTCGAAGAGACTTGCAAAGCTAACCAATCATACATAAAAGAATTTAGAGAAGATTCAAATATTATTCATAGATAGACTTGATCATAAACCCACAATTCATCGATCTCAACAAACACACCGCAAAAAGATCTCCACGAGAGAGGGGGGAACATTGTATTGAGATCTAAAAAGAGAGAAGAAGCCATCTAGCTACTAGCTATGGACCCGTAGGTCTGAAGTAAACTACTCACACTTCATTGGAGGGGCTTGGATGATGATGTAGAAGCCCTCCGTGATCGATGCCCCCTTCGGCGGAGCTCCGGAACAGGCCCCAAGATGGGATCTCATGGATACAGAAAGTTGCGGCGGTGGAATTAGTTTTTTTGGCTCCGTCCCCGATTGTTTGGGGGTACGTGGATATATATAGGAGGAAGAAGTACGTCGGTGGAGCTTTGAGGGGCCCACGAGGCAGGGGGCGCGCCCTAGGGGGTGGCGCCCCCTACCCTCGTGACCACCTCGTGGCTTCCTTGACGGAGGGTCCAAGTCTCCTGGATCTTATCTGATGAGGAAATCACGTTTCCGAAGGTTTCATTCCGTTTGGACTCCGTTTGATATTCCTTTTCTTCGAAACCCTAAAACAAGCAAAAAACAGCAATTCTGGGCTGGGCCTCCGATTAATAGATTAGTCCCAAAAATAATATAAAAGTGGAAAATAAAGCCTAATAATGTCGAAAACAGTAGATAATATAGCATGGAGCAATCAAAAATTATAGATATGCTGGAGACGTATCAATATCCAACTGGATATATGTGCCTAGATCTTTCCTCACCAAATGATGCTTGCCAAAAGAGAAAAATAAAAAGGAATAGAGAGAAAACTTTGACTCTTGCAAAAAATTAAAACATAGGCCCTTCACAGAGGGAAGCAAAGGTTGCCATGCGCTTATTTGTTTGTATGCTCAACCCCTTAGTGCAAAGGAACGTCACGTTATATTGCCCCTTATGATAGCAACCTTTATTATGCAGTATGTCGCTTTTATTCTTTGCCATCACAAGTTCGTACAACGCTCAATTTTCTCTTGCACTAAATGATCTAACACTTTTAGAAGCAATTTTTATTGCCTTATTGCACCGATGACAAGTTACTTGAAGGATCTTGCTCAATCCTTAGGTAGGTATGGTGGACTCTTGAAAATAAGATTTGGGTTTAAGGGTTTTTGGATGCACAAGTAGTATCTCTACTTGGTTCAGAATTTTTGGCTAGCAAGGATGGGGGGCAAGCACCACATGTTGAAGGATCTATGACAATATAACTTCTATGTGAATATGAACAAACATAAACTATTACGTTGTCTTCCTTGTCCAACGTCAACAATTTTGACATATAATATTTTGATGGGGGCTCACAATCACAAAAGATTTCCAAGATAGTGTATTTGCATGTGAAAGTTCTATTCCTTATACTAATTATTCATGAATTGCTTGTATGACCAATACTGTGATTGTCAAGCTTCAAAAGATTACACTTCCTAAACCCAATGAGAAGCTACCACTAGGCAAGATATAATTTCAACTTCATGATATTCATTTCATTCAACAATTTACTCATAGGATATAATTGAAGCACAAGAGTAAATGACATGCTACTCCAAAAAGATATAAGTGAAGATCAAGCGAGTAGTTATGTAAATGGGTAGCTATTTGAGGACTCTCTCTTATTTAAAAGTCTCAGATCTAAGTATTTTATTAAAACATCAAGCAAAACAAAACAAAATTACATTCCAAGAATAGCACACATCATGTGAAGAAGCAAAAACTTAGGCTCAACCGATACTAACCGATAATTGTTGAAGAAGAAAGGTGGGATGCTTACGGGGGCATCCCCAAGCTTAGATGCTTGAGACTTATTGAAATATTATCTTGGGGTGACTTGGGCATCCCCAAGCTTGAGCTTTTGTGTCTCCTTAATTCCTCTCATATCATGGTTTTCCTAAATCTCAAAAACTTCATCCACACAAAACTCAACAAGAACTCATGAGATAACTTAGTATAAACCAATGCAAAACCTTATCATTCTCTACTATAGCAAATCAGTAAAATTATTATTCAATATTTCATACTAAATGCCTCTGCATATTTAATACTCCTATCCTCAAAGAGAATCAATAAACAAGCAAACATATGCAAACAATGCAAACATAACAGCAATCTGCCAAAAGAGTACAGTATGTAAAGAATGCACATATCAATACTTATTCAACTCAAAATATTATGAAAATTTAACACACTATATAAAATTTATCACAGCTTATTGTGCAAAAAGTTTTAACATTTTATCACATTTTGAATTTTCTAGGGAATTTTTGCAATAACGGTAAACTTTCTGTTTTCAAACAGCAACATGTAGACTTGCAAAATAAGCATGGTAAAGGCTATCGTTGACATTTTTATTGAAAATAAAGATGCACAACATTATTCTAAGTAACAGAAAGCAAATCCTAACAAAATAAATTTACGCTCCAAGCAAAACACATATCATGTGATGAATGAAAATATAGCTCCAAGTGACGTTACCAATAATGTTGGAGACGAAAGAGGGGATGCCTTCCGGGGCATCCCCAAGCTTAGTTGCTTGGATCTTCCTTGAATATTACCTTGGGGTGCCTTGGGAATCCCCAATCTTAGGATATTGTCACTCCTTATTCTCCTCATATCTACATCTCACCCAAAACTTGAAAACTTCAATCACACAAAACTTAACGGAACTTTGTGAGATAGGTTAGTATGATAAAGAGCAAACCATTTCACATTGGTACTGTCAAAGACAAGAGTCATTATTGTTTCCACACAATGCCTACCGTATCATATCATTTCCACAATTTATATTGAGCAATATAATCCATCAAAACTAGAAAACAAGCAAACTATGCATTGAAAACAGAATCTGTCAAAAACAGAACAGTCTATAGTAATCTGTACTCTAACCATACTTCTGCTACTCCAAAAATTCTGAAAAATAGGAAAACCTGGGAAATTTTTTCTATTAATCTCGTGCATAAAGAATCATCATTTTATCACATTTTTGTTAAAATGAGAATTGTTTTCCTGAGGGCAAAAGTTTCTGTTTTTCAGCAAGATCAAATCAACTATCACCGTAAGCCATCCCAAAGGTCTTGCTTGGCACTTTATTGAAATGAAAACAATAAAACAGGATTACTACAGTAGCCTAATCATGTGAACACACAAAAACAGTAGGTAAAAGTGTTGGGTTGTCTCCCAACAAGCGCTTTTCTTTAATGTCTTTTAGCTTGGCATGATGATCTCAATGATGCTCGCATAAAAGATAAGAATTGAAACACAAAAAGAGCATCATGAAGCACATGGCAAGCACATTTAAGCCTAACCCACTTCCTATGCATAGGGATTTGGTGAGCAAACAATCTATGGGAGCAAGAATCAACTAGCACAGTAAGGCAAAACAAGCATAACTTCAATACTTTTAACACATAGAGAGGAAACTCGATATTATTGCAATACCTACAAGCAAATGTTCCTCTCTCATAATAATTTTCAGTAGCATCATGAATGAATTCAACAATATAGCTATCACATAAATCATTCTTTTCATGATGCATAAGCATAGAAATTTTGTTACTCTCCACATAAGCAAATTTATTCTCATCAATAGTAGTGGGAGCAAACTAAACAAAATAACTATCACGGGAGTGAAAATTAAAATCACGATGACAAGTTCCATGGTTATCATTATTCTTTATAGCATACACTTCATCATCGTAATCATCATAGATAGCAACTTTGTTATCATAGTCAGTTGAAGCCTCATCCAAAATGGTGGATTCATCACTAAATAAAGTCATGTCCTCTGCAAATCCACTTTCATCATTATAATCATCATAAATAGGAGGCATGCAATCATTATAAAAAATTTGCACATCAAATCTTGGGGGACTAAAAGTATCATCTTCATCAAATATAGCATCCCCAAGCTTATGGCTTTGCATATCATTAGCATCATGGATTAAAAAAAGAATTCATATTAAAAACATTGCAATCATGCTCATCATTCATAGACCAAACTAGTGAGAAAACAAGAAACTAAAAGATTCGATTGCAAGATCTAAAGATATACCTTCATGCACTCACCTCCCGGGCAACAACGCCAGAAAAGATCTTCCTTGATGGGATGTCAGTGTTGCTTACCTAACCTCCCCAGTAACGGCGCCAGAAAAGAGCTTCGTTGACGGGATGTGAGTGTCGCTTACCTAGCCTCCTCGGCAACGGCGCGAGAAAAGAGCTTGATGTCTACAATGCAACTTTATTCTTTAGACTCGTGTCGGGCCTCCAAGCGCAGAGTTTTGTAGGACAGTAGCAATTTTCCCTCAAGTGGATGACCTAAGGTTTATCAATACGTGGGAGGTGTAGGATGAAGATGGTCTCTCTCAAACAACCCTGCAACCAAATACAAGAAATCTCTTGTGTCCCCAACACACCTAATACAATGGCAAATTGTATAGGTGCACTAGTTCGGCCAAGAGATGGTGATAAAAGTGTAATACGGATGGTAGAAATATATTCTAATAATCTGAATAAATAAAAACAGCAAGGTAGCAAATAGTAAACGGGCACAAAAACGGCATTGCAATGATAGAAAGTGAGGCCTAGGGTCCGTAATTTCACTAGTGCAATCTCTCAACAAAGCTAATATAATTGGATCATATAACCATCCCTCAACGTGCAACGAAGAATCACTCGAAAGTTCCTATCTAGTGGAGAACATAAGAAGAAATCGTTTGTAGGGTACTAAACCACCTCGAAGCTATTCTTTTCGATCGATCTATCCAAGAGTTTATACTAAAATAACACCAAATAATTTCAGATTCATAATACTCAATCCAACAAAAAGAACCTCAAAGATTGCCCCAAGATTTCTACCGGAGAAACAAAGACAAGAATGTGCATCATCCCCTATGCATAGATTACCCCAATGCCACCTCGGGAATCCGCAAGTTGAGTGCCAAAACATATATCAAGTGAATCAATATGATACCCATTGTCACCATGAGTATTCATATGCAAGACATACATAAAGTGTTCTCACATCTAGAAAAGTATTCAATCTGATAAAATGAAATCTCAAAGGGAAAACTCAATTCATCATAAGATAGAGAGGGGAAAACATCATATGATCCGACTATATTAACAAAGCCCGCGATACATCAAGATCATGACATCTCAAGAACATCAGAGAGAGAGAGATTAAACACATAGCTACTGGTACAAACCCTCAGCCCCGAGGGCATAGAAACCTGTAGGGTCCTCACACTTAGGGCACTGCAAATGAAACACACTAGATTTAGTAGGAGGGAAAATGCATCAACTACGTCGGCTACCATCCTAGGATTACCCGCGGCCAAGGGACTTGGATTTATCAGGGATGGATGAAGAATTCGTACCTGGTTCTCCATGAGAAAACCCTATGCAATCACCGAGAGGGGGTTTTCTCTGAACAAGCAGACGAGGGAGAAGGAGATTCAGGCCTAGTGAAATATTGCCACTTCATCCGTCCAGCTTACTGCCAAAGCTGGAAAGGTGGGTTTTTTTTTGTGATTTGACGGCTCATTGGGCATTACTGCGGCGCTACGGCCGGGGTGTGTGTACCGTGCAGCTGCGCACTCTAATTTGGTGCATATGGCACGTGGACCCCGTTGCCGGATGCCCCACATATCAGTGAAAGTAAGTAGAAAGACAAGAGTAACTAGTTACACATAAATATATTTTTGACAGAGATATACTCCCTCTGTAAAGAAATATAAAAATCTTTTATATCACAACTTTATACATAAGAAAAATCAAGGGGAATATATATAACTTATATAATTATAAAAAGCAGAGTTTTTTTGAACATAGTATAGATGAGTTGGTGATGATGGTGTGCCTGCCATCCCGCAATATAGGCCGTCCGATTTATATCTGGTGGATAGGAAGGAAACTATGCCAATTTTGCAAAAAGGTACCCACACACCTCTCCACATTTGCAAATAAGGCCTTCCCTCGTTCATCCTTTTCTCTCACAATATAAAATACTCATACAAATGCATCTTGATGTTATGTGCAATGCACGGGCATTATGGGGGTTCAGCTAAGAATATAATACTCAGACAGGCTCACGGTTCTGGACTTTGGTCCACTGGCCGGTGGGCCTGCATGTTTGGGGGCCCATGTTTTCTACCTCAACGCTTTTCATATTGCAAGCGATCGGTACGGCGCTAGTTTTAGATGATGTCGCAAGGCGAATACACAAAATTGAATAAAGCACAACAACTGTTAGAATGAAATCGAACGACAGTTCCTAACCAGCAATCGGTGTTGCAATTCTATCAACGATATACCACATGATAAATAGTACTGTCGTACTACTTATACACACAAGACAGTTGTTTCACCATGCCAGATTATTACATCAAAATCTCTTTGAGAATAGATCAGTTCGATAGTTGCGTGCAACTACTGAAGAATTTCAAAGTTGATTTGGGCCGGCTCTCCTTGCCGAGAAATTTTGATTTTGACATCATCCTCTACTGCAAGATATGATTTAGATTTGAACCTTGACTATCCTTTAGCATCAATCATCATGCAACCATCCTTTGTACTTACGGTATATTGAGCAGGTTCATTCACACCACGGTTGCGCATGGTAAGAGAAACTTGGCCATGGTCGCCCGGATTGTTGAACGACTCCCTCGTTGCTCTAGGAATTCTCTGTTTGCAAACAAGAAGACATACACAAACAGTCAGTGAATCATGTGAAACAACATGGAAAGAAAAAAGAACGAAGCACTTGGGCGACCAATGCTTACCAAGAAAGTGGACATGTCGGTTTTTGTAAGGACTTTTGTATATGAAGTGCGAACTGTAGCCCAGTCTATTGCCGGTGCAACTACTGGTTCCGTTACCGCTGCACGGGCCGGAGCAGATGCAAGTGCAAGTGTTGGTGCAGGTACCGAAGCCATTGCTGGTGCCTGTGCCGGTGCGATTGGTAGTGCCGCTACTGCTGCCAGAGATGGTGCTCCTTGTAGAGCTGGTGCGGTGTCGGAGCAGGTGCCGGTGTCGATGCCCGATCCTCCGGTAGATCAGTCTGATCCGCTGACGCGGTCGGTGCCCAATCCTCAGCTGGATCAGACTGAGCTGCTACCGCTGTTAGTGCTAGATCAAGTGCCGTAGGAGAAGGTGCCGGTGCTCGATCCATTGCTGAAGGTGGTACCGACGTGCAAGACCGCGGCGATCGTGTCCGGTCTGCTATGATCAGCTTTCTAACTTGAGTAGGCTCCGTGACCGTGATCTAGTCTTTATCTTCATTTCTTTTAAACACAAGAAGGACTAATTGTGGCGTGTTTGTCAAAACCAAACTGCAGATCATCATAGGGATTCAACTTGTACTCAGACAACAGACTGGTCCAATTGTTTCCAGTAATATAAGTGATGGATAGCGCCTTAGTTACTGACACGACATAAGAAGTAAAACCTGCAAAATTAACCATCGTAGAGCAAACCAAATAGTTTATTTTGTGATGAATGTCACATGGCAAAACATGCATCGTAAAATTGCAGCAAAAGAAAGAGAACATGACATTACATCAATAAGATTTAGACAGTAAATCAATAAGATTTACTTGATGTGACACGAGTGAATCCTTACCAGGAAATCACTATGTTGAAGTACTAAATAGAAGATTGATCGTCCAACTACGTGTGGCATGCAGGGCCCCCGCCTACTCCCACAAGCAGGATAGTCCAAAGGTCGTGACAAATCGTATGGACCAAACATCCATGGGACTGGAAATCCTGGTGGGTGCGATAAACCCCGCAATGCATACAGATATTGGAGTGTAACCATAATTGATAAACCGTCCTCACAAAAAAGATGATCTGGATACTTCAAAATATACAAACTGAATTGAGTGGACAGACATTAACATAGACTGTTCCCAGGACTCACCACACACCAAAAGCGGCAGTACTAAACAATACAGGGTTCACAAACACAAATCAAGTACTGGACAATAGTACTTACTACAGACAAGCAAAGTTGCACTAATTAAACTCTGTAGACTATTTCTTGCCAGCAACCTACGGGATGAACCCCGCATAACTGACTAGGCCATGTACTTCGTGAGAGATTTCTACCTGCACCATCACCATCTTGTCGAACTTGGAGAACCTAACAGAGTGGTCTTTCCACTCATAAACATGGCGATGAAGATAGGCCGCATCAGATTTGTCGGGAAGGTTTACAAGAACAACACCCTTCGTAATCGAAGGCACAACTTGGAAATTGTTGTGGTCAAGTACAGCCTCGAGAACACGCCTGACAACAATGCTACAGGAAAACACTAGTTCAGGACACGTGGCGACAAGGACATAGCAGCTAGATAGTTTAGCGGTAGAACTCATCCTCGGGTCTTCTAGTTAACATGGCATGAATTTGAGAACTTCATCTCCACCACGGACCTGGTTCTAATTCAAACAGAAACCAAATATTTTATAACTACCTCTGTTCAGAAATATAAGATGATTTTCGATATTTTACTCCATATATGACTACATATACGCACAGAAATGAGTGAACAAAGACACTAGAACATGTCTTCAAAGGCATGAGAGCAGAGGGATTACTTGCAATATCCATAACACAAGTTACTGAGGCAAATATACCCTCTTCAAAGGTAGCATTGATGTTCATAAAGTAGTTGAAAGTAATCTATAAGAAATCAGTGTCAACCTCTCGCATGTTTTGGTCAAAATAGGAATTTAGAACCGTCATTTGGCACACAAAAATCACATGCAAGATCACCCAGAAAGTTGTACTACTAGTACTAGTATTGCATGTCAGATGAAAAACACGATCAAGATCGAGAAAAAGATCGTCAAGAAGAGATATTACCTGTACTTGCTTAATGAGGGATCCCGGAGAGGGGGCTTGGACAGGGCGATGGCTTTGAGCTTGTCTGCCGTAGTCTCGGCGGGGTGCTTGCGCTTCTTCGTACCGTGAGCCTCGACGGTTTTGGTCAGAGCCATAGACATCACTTTGGCCGATGCTCCAGCGTCCATCAAGAAACTTTCAAATAGAAATAAAAGAAAAGAAACCACAATCACAAACCCAAAAGAAGAACAAAGAGGGAGTTATAGGATCAATCTCGGGGTTGAGAGACCGGGCCTTGGTATGGCACCCGGCTCATAGAAACCGGAAAGCCACGTATTCCAGCCTAGAGATCGAGGAGAAGTCTCTAGAATACGGCACTGCTTGACATAGAACAAATCAACTCTTATTACAAGAATAATAATACAAGGGTCTGATGTTACAAAGAAGCACATTAGCACGGCGACACTATGCCTGTGATACTATACTTGCTCTATGCTAGCAGCAGAACAACTCGTAGCAGCGGAATACTTCTAGCAGCGGAACAAAGACGAAGGTGGTGAACTCCACTCCGCAGGGACTCTGGCTGGGACACGATCTAGCTCGCATGCACGACAACCATAGACAAACAATCAAGCAATCATGACATCACCTGCAATCTGGCATGACATGCCAGGTCAGTACATTGAATGTACTTGCAAGCTCACAACAACCATAAACATCAAGGCAAGACAATAACATAGCATTTAACGGGTTAATTAAATTAACAACTATTATTATGAAATAACTACTAAGAATGGTATGAAACTAATACAATACTGATAAATCACCATCTCATATCTCCATAACCATATCACTCTTAGCTACCCGGCCAAGCAATATACCATCTCGATCACCTTGTGATCAAAACCAAATGGTGATCATTCCGGTGATCACAACCATGACCAACACTTGGTCTGAAATGGTGATCCTTCTGGTGATCACTACCATGACCAACACTTGGTCTCAAACGGTGATCCTTCCGGCGATCACTACCATGACCAACACTTGGTCTCCAACATCATCATCAACATCCTGCCAATCTGTAGTGCTCAACATATCAACATATAAATCACCTATAAGTCATTCCGTCATGTGAGTGTTGATCGAACGGTGTGACCTAGTACGAACCCTTTCCCATGACCGAGGATGCGGCTATCGATAGATTTAAATACACACTCTGCAGAGGTGGCGCACTTTATCCACACCACAGAACCCATGGCCTCGCACTCCCATTCGGGTGGGCCAACGGCGTTCTGAAAAAACCGATCTACTGCCATGACACTCTCCCGGCCACTCCGACTGTGATGGCCTGGCTTATTAGGGATGATAGACTACTCATATCAATAAGGAATTCCTTCTTTTCCGGTAGCCCATTAGGAAAGAACTCCAAAGTTAAGTGTGCTCAGCTTGGAGTAGTGTCAGGATGGGTGACCGACCGGTAAGTTGCTCCCGGGTGCGCATGAGTGAGGACAAAGTGCGCAAAAAAGACTAGTATTGATCTGTGGGGCTAGTCTAGATCCCACCAGGAGTAGCGACCACCGGCGGGTGTGTCCGGGGCGTTACAAGTTGGTATCAGAGCCGATCCTCACGGTTACACGGATGGTTGCAGACAGGTGCGCGATCATGTTGTTCATGACGTTTGTGACCCGTCATGGCACCGGCATGGCACATGTACCAGATTGGATGCACAGACGGTTGTGCCAAGAGGGAACGTTCATGTGGCCCGACGAGGACGTCGGTTCCTCTGAGTGGGGGTGTATGTGATGGCCTGGCTTATTAGGGATGATAGACTACTCATATCAATAAGGAATTCCTTCTTTTCCGGTAGCCCATTCGGACAGAACTCCAAAGTTAAGCGTGCTCAGCTTGGAGTAGTGTCAGGATGAGTGACCAACCGGGAAGTTGTTCCCGGGTGCGCATGAGTGAGGACAAAGTGCGCAGAAAAGACTAGTATTGGTCTGTGGGGCCAGTCTAGATCCCACCAGGAGTAACGACCACCGGCGGGTGTGTCCGAGGCGTTACACCGACCCACTCCCAACTGGGCTAGTCCTGGGTGGCCTCGTGTTTACCAAAGACACAACGACCACCGTCGTGGCCAAAACGTCCCTCACGGGGACCGTGCACATAACAACAACAACAACAACAACAACAACAACAACAACAACAACGGGCACACAAGTTTATGTCTGCTTACCGGGCCAGGGTACCGCACGCCCATAACCTTCCCTCGTTGGAGGCACTGGCAAGAGGCACGATAATAGACCGCATTAGGGCCTTCCTAGTACGTCTCCAATGTATCTATAATTTTTTATTGTTCCATGCTATATTATATTCTGCTTTGGACATTATTGGGCTTTAGTATAAACTTTTAAATTATTTTTGGGACTAACCTACTAACCGGAGGCCCAGCCCAGAATTGCTGTTTTTTTGCCTATTTTAGAGTTTCGCAGAAAAAGAATATCAAACGGAGTCCAAACGGAATGAAACCTTCGGGAACGTGATTTTCGGAACGAACGTGATCCAGAGGACTTGGACCCTACGTCAAGAAAGCAACCTGGAAGGCACAAGGTAGGGGGGCGCGCCTACCCCCCAGGCGCGCCCTCCACCCTCGTGGGGCCCACGTTGCTCCACCGACATACAACTTCCTCCTATATATACCTACGTACCCCCAAACTACCAGATACGGAGCCAAAAACCTAATTCCACTACCGCAACCTTCTGTACCCGTGAGATCCCATCTTGGGGCCTTTTCCAGAGCTCCGCCGGAGGGGGCATCAATCACTGAGGGCTTCTACATCAACACCATAGCCTCTTCGATGATGTGTGACTAGTTTACTTCAGACCTTTAGGTCCATAGTTATCAGCTAGATGACTTCTTCTCTCTTTTTGGATCTCAATACAATGTTCTCCCCCTCTCTTGTGGAGATCTATTCGATGTAATCTTCTTTTGCGGTGTGTTTGTTGAGACCGATGAATTGTGGGTTTATGATCAAGTTTATCTATGAACAATATTTGAATCTTCTCTGAATTCTTTTATGTATGATTGGTTAGCTTTGCAAGTCTCTTAGAATTATGAGTTTGGTTTGGCCTACTAGATTGATCTTTCTTGCAATGCGAGAGGTGCTTAGCTTGGGGTTCAATCTTGCGGTGTCCTTTCCTAGTGACAGTAGGGGCAGCAAGGCACGTATTGTATTATTGCCATCGAGGATAACAAGATGGGATTTATATCATATTGCATGAGTTTATCCCTCTACATCATGTCATCTTACTTAAGGTGTTACTCTGTTCTTTTGAACTTAATACTCTAGATGCATGCTGGATAGCGGTGGATGTGTGGAGTAATAGTAGTAGATGCAGGCAGGAGTCGGTCTACTTGTCTCAGACGTGACGTGATGCATATATACATGATCATACCTAGATATTCTCGTAACTATGCTCAATTCTGCCAATTGCTCAACAGTAATTTGTTGTCAGGACCCCGACTCGATGTCACATCGATCTAGCTGGTAACACCTCATATCACTTTGCGGCCTCACGCACGGTATCCCCACGGGTGTCGTCTTACCTTTTCCCGGGACCGTTTGCGCCTTTTGGCTCACGTATATGATAGTGTCGCTAGCATCCATATGATAAAGAGCCCGGGCTGACATGACTAGTCGTAAACCCAAAGTGGCACAAACTTACAGGGACAGGCATTCATGACCCAGCTTCGAACGTGTCGGTCATCAGCAAGTGGGTCCGGGCTGTAGCACTGGGCTAGCAGGACTCCGGTAAACCGGGCTGTAGCGGGCTAACAGGACTCCGGTACTCAAAGCGTGACATTTCCCCGAAGGGACAGACACAGGAACGAAGAAGGACACATGCCGGCCAGCCTAAGTGTTCCAGAGCAGTAGCAAGCTACCATGGCTCAGCGGTAACACTAGGAGACATTTCCCGGTAAGAGAGGCTACTAAAGATAAACAACTAGATAGTCAGATCCCACACATACCAAGCATTTCAGTCATACACACAATATGCTCGATATGTGCAAATACAACGAAGCATCACGACATGACTCTATGACACAAGTACTTTATTTAAGGCTCAGTGAGCCATACATAACATACACAAAGGTATGGGTCTCACGACCCCACATACAAGTCATACAGTCATACAAACCAGCAGCGGAAGTAACTTGTCTGAGTACAGACAACTAGTAAAATAAAAGAGGCTTGGAAAGCCTAGCTATACTACGTGGTCCTTCACAAGCTCAGGGTCACCACCTGGGTCTTTAGCCTACTCGTTGATGTCAACGTCTACATAGAACCCATCAGAAGGGGTTGCAGCGTCTTCTGTAAAAATGTAGATTATAGCAACATGAGTACAAAGGTACTCAGCAAGACTTACATCAGATCCTACATACATGCATAGTATCAAGAAGGGTTGGTGGAGTTATTGCAGCAAGCCAACTTTGACTCTTGGCTAGGCTATTCTACGATACTCCAACTAAAATGGTTTTGCCTACACGAGTCCACTACTCACCACTTCAATACACTACCGAGGATCCACCTCCGTCTTCCTACGGAAGAGCCATCCTCGGCACTCACACTTATCTTGAGGCTTTTAGTAGTTTCCATTTACTTGTCTATGAACTGTATAGGCAACCAAGTAGTCCTTTACCGCGGACGCGGCTATTCGAATAGATCATGTTAACCCTGCAGGGGGTACTTCTTCATACACGCTCTCACCACTTACCGTCGTTTACACGACATGTACTCGGCAACCTTCAAGCGGAAGCCCAACGTGGGTGTCGGCCACGACCTACCTAATCACCTAAGCCTCCAGTCCAGGTTTATCGCCTATTCAGGTTCCATCCGCAGGGAGTCCGGCCGAGGTTTCCCATACGGCCCCGAACGATGTGAACAGGGTTCCCGAGATACCTAACGGGTATTCGGTACACCCGGCCACGTACCTACCGCATCACAGCCCACCCCTACGGTCAGTGCTGTCCACGGCCTCCAGTAGGCTACAAACACCAGAAACTACTTGCAACTCCTGGACGGAGAACTAGAGTGAATAAGAAGCCGAGAGGGTCCATTGGTTTCGGGCCCAATGCATGGTAGTAGCTGATTCTTAAATCACACATACAGATCTCAATGCTTAAGGTCGGCTTCAATGAAACAACCCACCATGTACTCCTACATGGCCTCTCATCGATACCTTTACCAAATCGTGTTCACCACACCACTCTCATTACCAACATAATCATTTCACTCCAGCCCATCACCCCGATGAACCAGACCTGACACGACTCTAAGCATAGCAGGCATAGCAAGGTAGGAACAACACATACATATGGCTCAATCAACTCCTACACATGCTAGTGGGTTTCATCTAGTTACTGTGGCAATGACAGGTCATGCAGAGGAAATGGGTTCAACTACCGTAGCACACAGCAGTTTGAATCGCGTTGTCTTAATGCAGTAAAAGAGAGCAGGAGCGAGAACATGGGATTGTATCGATATGATCAAATGGTTGGTTGCTTGCCTGATGGTTCGATGCACTGATATGGTTCTTCGTTAGGGTAATCACGGTATTCTTCGGGGGCAGAACCTGTCGCAAAGGACATCGATACACAAGCATCACCAAACAATGTGCAACAATATGATGCATGCATGAAACATGGCAATATGAGTGTGTTGGGCTAATGCAACTAAAACCAGAGGGGTTTGAACAAATTTGAATCAAAGATTCAAATTTCAAACTCAAACATGGCCTTTTAAAGTGCTTTTCCTTGTTCTGCTTAAAACATCAATTTAACTTGTTTGATCATGCATGAAAATAGTACAGATGGATAGATTGAATTTTTCTGATCATTTTTCATATATAATTTGTCCAATTTGGAGTTACAGAATAAAAGTTATGAATTTTTGAAGTTTAAATAATATTCTGGAATTTCCTGATTTAATTTAAATCCAGAATATAATTATTGCGCCAGCATGACGTCAGCATGACGTCAGTGGTCAACTGCGGCTGGCTGAAGTCAAACCTGACGTGTGGGGGCCACACGTCAGTGACAGGGGGGGTTTAACAGGTTTAATTTAATCCTAATTAGGGATTAGAGGCGCTGGGGCCCACTGTCAGTGTCAGGGGGGGTTGACTAACAGTAGTTAGCGCTAACCTAACCACCTGGCCGACAGGGCCCACGCGTCAGTGACCCTGGGGGTCAAACCCCAGGTCGGACAAGTCAAACCCCACCGGCGACATGACGCCGGCGAGGTCCGAGACGGCGGCGAAAGTGCTTTTTGCCATTCCGGCAACCAAATGGACGGCGGAAGGCATCTACGTGTTGCTGAGGTTGAGCCGCGACTATTGGTGGTGGTGGTTGGGCTCGGGGTGGCCGGAGTTGACGACGGCGAGCTCGGCTGCGGCGGCCGGAGTTCGGGTGCGGTCGGAAACGGCGTTGCAGGGCGTTAGGGGAGGTGTTGGTGCGTGCTACGTGCTCCTAGTGAGGTGTGGAGCACGATGGTGTGCTCGGTTGGGCGCTACGGCGACCGTGGCCACGACGGCGACATCGTCGGCGGCGTGGAGCTTTCGGCCGAGGTGGGGCTAGGGCCTAGAGGTCGGGAGAGACCAGGGGAGAAGGGGGAAACGACTCGGGGGCTCACCGCGGTTGCAGTGGCGTCGAAGCGGGCTCGGGGACGCGCCGGAGACGACGAATTTGACGGCGACGGTGGTCGGAGCCCGAAGAGGGGAACGGCGACGTGGCGGCGATGCAGGGCTTCCGGAGACCCGTGGAGCGGTGGGGAGGAAGAGGGAGTCGAGGCGGAGCTCCTGAGCTAGTCGGGGGAGCGAGAGGTGGTCGGAGACGGCGGCTATGGCGAACGGCGGCGACGGTGGTGTTCGGCCGTGAGAGAGAGGGAGGGAGCAGCACGGGAGAGAGAGAGGGATAAGGCCAGGGGATCGGGGCGGCACCGAGAAGAAGCGCCGCGGCGTCGCGCTGGCGAGGGAGGCAGGCAGACGGGCTGGTGGCGTGGCGCTCCGGCCGTGCGCGCGCGCCGGCCACACGCCTGGCCGACTGGCGCCAGGAGGACGACGGCGGTGGTGGGCTGGGCTGGCTTGCTGGGCCGGCCAGCTGGCTGGGCCGCACAGGTAAGTTTTTCCCTTTTTTTCTGTTTCTGTTTTTATTTAATATATCTGCAACTTTGTTGAATTAAATAAAATACCTAGGCAACTCCAAAAATCACCAAACTATTCCTGGCCCATAGTTGGATTATTTCCAACATGAAACATTTTAGTTTGGAGATATTTGAGCATTTAAATATTTTATATTATTTTAAATGCCTAAATTCAAATATTTATGATTTAAATCAAAAACCCTAGGATGGCCTAGGAAAATGTGCACCACTTTGACAGAGGTTCTGAACCAAGGCAAAAATGATGGGCATTTTAGAAGGGCATTTCAGGTTCATTGAAAAATTATTTTAGTAACCCTAGTTGGTTTCAGAGGGGACTGGGGGTTCTGTCATCCCCATTTCAAGTTTCTGATGAAAGAGTAAACATGATGCAACACTCTAATGCATGACTAACTAGGTTGTGACAACTCACCCCCACTCAAAAGAATCTCGTCCCGAGATTTGGGTTCCTCCGAGAAGAAGGCGGGATATTCAAGTCGAAGACGATCCTCCCTTTCCCAAGTTGCTTCATCCTCAGAATGGTGCGACCATTGAACCTTGAGAAACTTGATATTATGACGTCGCGTGGTACGTTCGGCCTGATCGAGGAGACGAATGGGGTACTCTCGATATGTAAGATCATCTTGGAGATCAAGCGTTTCGTGGTCCACTTCACGGATAGGATCCGAGAAGCAACGCCTGAGTTGAGAAACGTGGAAGACATCGTGAACTCTGGAGAGGTGCGGAGGTAGTTCCAACTGGTAGGGAACTTCTCCTCGTTTGGCAAGAATGCGAAAAGGTCCAATGTAACGAGGAGCCAATTTGCCTTTGATACCGAAACGATGGGTTCCCTTCAGAGGGGTGACCCGAAGATAAGCTTTCTCGTCAACCTCGAAAGTCATAGCCTTATGTTTTCGGTCATATTGACTCTTTTGACGGGATTGGGCTGTTTTCAACTTTTCACGAACGATACGAACTTGTTCTTCTGCTTCCTGAATCATATCCGGGCCAAAGAATTGTCTTTCCCCGGTCTCTGACCAGTTAAGGGGTGTTCGACATCGTCGTCCATAGAGAATTTCAAAAGGGGCTTTACCCAAGCTAGATTGATAGCTGTTGTTGTAAGCGAATTCGGCAAATGGAAGGCACTTCTCCCAGTCCATTCCGAATGAGATAACAGAGGCTCGAAGCATGTCTTCTAGAATTTGGTTGGCGCGTTCCACTTGACCACTCGACTGAGGGTGGAAAGCGGTGCTAAAGGAAAGACGGGTTCCCATAGCATTTTGGAAACTTTCCCAAAATCGAGAGGTGAAAAGACTTCCTCGATCCGAGTTAATTTCCAAAGGAACACCATGGAGAGACACTATTCGGGAGATGTACAAATCTGCCAGCTGACTAGCGGTTATACTCTCACGAACAGGTAAGAAGTGGGCTACTTTGGAAAGACGATCGACCACGACGAAAATAGCATTATTCCCTCTTTTGGTCCTGGGAAACCCGGTAATGAAATCCATACCAATTTTATCCCATTTCCATTCAGGAATAGCTAAGGGTTGAAGGGTGCCAGCAGGCCGTTGATGCTCTGCTTTTACACGACGATAGACGTCGCAATTTGCAATATACTGAGCAATTTCTCTCTTCATCCTAGTCCACCAGAACCTCTGGCGTAGGTCCTGATACATCTTAGTACTACCGGGATGAATAGTGAGAGGAGATTCACGAGCTTCCTTAAGGATTAATCGCCTTAGGTTGCGCACTTTGGGAACTACTAGTCGATTCCCGAAGTATACGACTCCTTGATCATTAATGGAGAAACAATCCGCAATTCCTTTCTGAATGTTCCTCTTGATGCGGGAGATTCCCGGATCTACCTTCTGTGCTTTGATAATTTGATCCGTAAGGGTAGGTTTTGCCACCAAGGTGGAGAGAAAACCTTGAGGAACAATGTGAAGGTTAAGCTTCCGAAATTCCTCATGGAGAAGCGGTTGACTTTGTTGTAACATCAGGTTGTTACAATAAGATTTACGACTTAGCGCATCAGCCATGACGTTGGCTTTCCCTGGGGTGTAGGTTATTCCTAAGTCGAAGTCAGTGATCAATTCAACCCAACGTCTCTGCCTGAGATTCAAATCCGGTTGGGTGAAAATATACTTCAGACTTTGGTGATCAGTGAATATTTCGCAACGATTACCGAGGAGGTAATGTCGCCAGGTCTTAAGTGCATAGACTACGGCTGCAAGCTCTAGATCATGAGTAGGATAATTCTCCTCATGTGGGTGCAATTGCCGTGATTCGTAAGCAATTACGTGTCGATCTTGCATGAGAATGCAACCTAGTCCTTGTCGCGAGGCGTCGCAGTAGATAACAAAGTCCTTGGAGAAGTCTGGCGGTACCAGCACGGGAGCAGAAGTCAGGCGTCTTTTCAGTTCCTGAAAGCTGTGCTCACATTGTGGAGTCCATTCGAACTTCTTATCTTTCTTGAGGAGTTCGGTTAGAGGTTTGGCAACCTTGGAGAAGTTCTCGACAAAGCGACGACAATAGCTCGCTAAGCCTAGAAAACTCCGAACTTGCTTGACCGATTCGGGTGGAGTCCAGTTAAGGACGGCTTGAACTCGCTCAGGGTTAACAGCAATACCTTTACCAGATATTACATGACCCAGATAGGTCACTTCTGACAACCAGAATTCACATTTAGAGAATTTGGCATAAAGGCGATGCTCTCGAAGTTTCTTCAACACTAGCCTTAGATGTTCGGCATGTTCTTCCTCGTTCTTGGAGTAGATGAGTATATCATCGAGATAAACTACGACGAATTTATCCAAATACTCCATGAAGATTGAGTTCATTAACCGAGAAAAGGTGGCTGGAGCGTTGGTTAAACCGAAGGACATGACGGTGTACTCGTATTGGCCATAACGAGTAACAAAGGCCGTTTTAGGAATGTCCCCGTTTCTGATTTTGATTTGATGGTAGCCCAACCTCAAATCCATCTTGGAGAAGACTGAGGATCCAGCGAGCTGATCATACAGGTCGTTGATCCTGGGAAGCGGGTATTTGTTCTTGATTGTGGCCAAGTTGACAGGTCGGTAATCTACAACCATCCGGTCCGTACCATCCTTCTTCTTGACGAATAGGACGGGGCAAGCCCACGGAGATGAGCTAGGTCGGATGAAACCCTTTTTCAAGGATTCATCAAGTTGTTTCTTAAGCTCAGCTAGTTCTAGGGGTGCCATCTTATAGGGTCTTCTAGCAATCGGAACGGTTCCTGGTATGAGGTCTATTACGAACTCAACATCCCTGTCAGGTGGAACACCTGGCAATTCCTCTGGAAAGACATCCGGGAAGTCACGGACTACCGGAACGTCCTCAAGGTCTGGCAAAGGGCTGGCATTAAGAGAATATAATTGTCGCTTGGCTATTCGGGTCAAGACATTGACTATCTTCCCGGAAGGATGGGTGAGTTGAACAGTCCTAGAGAAGCAATCAATTTGGGCATGATGAGCTGACATCCAGTCCATACCCAGAATGATATTAATATCTGAAGATTTAAGGGCTATCAAAGACGCAAGGAAAACAAGTCTGTCGACTTGGATCTCATTTCCATAACTTACCCTAGAGGTCTGCCATCTAGACCCAGGGGTAGAGATTTCCATAGTGGATGGCAAGTCACAGAATGCAACGTTATGCAAACGAGCATAATTTTCAGATATAAAGGAATGAGAGGCTCCTGTATCAAAAAGGACAGATGCCGGGTGGCAATTAACAAGAAGCGTACCGAGAACAACGTTGGGATCCTCTTGAGCTTCTTCGGCAGAGACACAGTTGACATGGCCACGTGAAGCGGTGACCGGCTTGGCGTGGAATACTTTTCCTGTCGGCTTGCCACGGCCAACAGCTTTAGCAGATTGATTGGGGTTGGTCTGGGGGCATTCACGCATATAGTGACCAGATTCCCCACACTTGAAACAAGTCACGGAACTGGTACGTGGAGGAACATTATTGGTTGGACCTCCATAGGGCTTGGCTGGAGCAGACTGTTGTACAGGGCGAGGCGCCTGGAAAGATGGCCTTGGTGTGAACCTGGGTGGCAGGGCGGTGTTGGGCACCCACACGCGGCGCTTCTGAGGACCAGCACCGGATGAGGAACCCGTGTCACGTCCATGCTTGCGTGTTGCGTCATAGTCAGTCTGACCAGTTTCAGCACTGATGGCTTTGTTGACAAGTTTCGAAAAAGATGTGCACTCATGCAGACGGAGGTCGCGGCGAAGCTCAGGACTAAGGCCCTTACGGAACCTTGCTTGCTTCTTGGCGTCAGTAGAAACTTCCTCAGTTGCATATCGGGCGAGATTACCAAACTCCCTGCTATAGGCATCCACAGAAAGTCGGCCTTGGGTGAAACTGCAAAATTCTTCACGTTTACGGTCCATGAGACCCTCCGGAATGTGATGTTCACGGAAAGCCTCGCTGAATTCAGCCCAAGTTGTGACATGGCCCGCTGGGCGCATAGCTCCATAATTCTCCCACCATAGACTGGCGGGGCCTTCAAGATGATATGCAGCAAAGGTGACCTTGTCAACCTCCGCTACCAGCGCGGAACGCAGTTTGTGAGAGATACTGCGAAGCCAGTCATCAGCGTCGAGAGGCTCGACGGAGTGGTGGAACGTGGGTGGATGCAATTTGATAAAATCACTGAGTGACACCACGTTAGCCCTCTGATGGTGTGCTGTATTCTGTTCAATACGCTCCAACAAACGGTTTGTCTCCCGCTTGTTTCTCTCAGCTTCCATCATCACCTCGGCTAGTGAAGGAGGATGAGGCAGATTTTCATTCCTGGCTTCACTGCCTTCGGCCTGCTCTTGGGAAGCAGGGTTAGCGCGCGTGTTGACCATCCTAGGTAGACAAGACAATGATTTAGTCAGGATGGTAAAATTCCGACATAGGATATAGAATGTAAGGAATAACTCGAAATGCAAGATGATCATCCGTATGACATGGTAGATACAGAAACTGCTTCTTTTATTCCATCGTCATACACACCATACAGGGTTTAGTACAAGACCAAACAAGTACTATTACGGTGAAAAGAGGATTACATCTCATCAGAGGCATTCCAAGCTCCTATACATTATTTTTCTACATCTCCGGAAAGAGTACAAACTAGGTCATATCCCACGAGTCACGCGGGACGATAGAGGACGCAGCTAGTGCGAACTAGTGATACTACCACTAACTCATACCGATCCGTAGTAGTACTCGTAGAAGTCACCTCCATAGCCTGGAAGTTCAACATGATCATCCGGAAACAGACGGTCTCGCGGAGCTTGTGGACCATAGGGGCTAGGATGAGGCCTTGGACCAACAAACGGTGGCCTGCGGGGACCGCGAGGTGGGGTGATGCCTCCTACATCACGCCAAACCATCACGTCTGGCAAAGCAGATCTCACAGGATATAGATCGCGCATATCTGAATATCCAGCTTGCACCGCCGGTGCGAACCGAGTCAAAGTGGCCCAGTGGTCAGCACGGGTATTGAAGAGCTCTAACCTTAAGGCCCGATTTTCACGGTCCTTATCCTCGAGCATCTCAGCAGTGGTGCGAGTCCGTGAATCCTCCTGAGTGGAGTCAGCATAGATAGCCTGGAGATACCCTTGTGCTCCCGGAAGTGATCCTGGCATATACCGGAAGTCAGAGTCCCGAAATAGACCAGATCTGACTCGCATAATGGTCATCATAGAGTAGGCGGCGTCCTGCACAGCCATCTCAATAGTAACCCCGAGTCCATAGGAGCAGTGAAGAGGCTCGGTGGATCCAGGATAAGATGGAAATATCCTGACAGTGCAGAGATACTGGCTTTGATTAAAATCTCGGAATTGCTCTTCGACCGTGTACTCAGGATACCAGCGGTATCCAGCCTCAGTCATTACCCTGACCAACTTGGCAGTATGGCCGGGTACATCTAGACATCGAGTCAGGCGAACCACTTGATTGAGGTCGCGAGTGGCCATCTGAAAGCACAATTATAATGCAAAGGCATTAGAATTTCTAGCAAAATTTCGGCAGCATAACAGCTGTAAATGCTCAAAAAGGATTTTGAGACATTTGACAAAGGATTTCGTACACACTCAACATCACCATATCAAAGTTCTGAAACCATTCTGGCAACATAATGTGGTAGTAGAACTGAACTAGGCTGGTAACCATCAAACTTATAAGGTACTACTGATTAGTAACTCGTAATCCTGATAGAGAGAATAGATCCTAATTCCTTAACCCCCGGTGGAAGAATGGACTGACTCAGATCAGAAAGTCATAAGGTATAAGGAGTAAAAAGAGCCTTACGTTCCAACCCACAAACAATTCCCCTACATATAGCTAAAGAATTTCTAGACTCAACATCGACCAGTTTGGTTTGGAGAACCTACAGGCAGTCCGGCTCTGATACCAACGCTGTCAGGACCCCGACTCGATGTCACATCGATCTAGCTGGTAACACCTCATATCACTTTGCGGCCTCACGCACGGTATCCCCACGGGTGTCGTCTTACCTTTTCCCGGGACCGTTTGCGCCTTTTGGCTCACGTATATGATAGTGTCGCTAGCATCCATATGATAAAGAGCCCGGGCTGACATGACTAGTCGTAAACCCAAAGTGGCACAAACTTACAGGGACAGGCATTCATGACCCAGCTTCGAACGTGTCGGTCATCAGCAAGTGGGTCCGGGCTGTAGCACTGGGCTAGCAGGACTCCGGTAAACCGGGCTGTAGCGGGCTAACAGGACTTCGGTACTCAAAGCGTGACATTTCCCCGAAGGGACAGACACAGGAACGAAGAAGGACACATGCCGGCCAGCCTAAGTGTTCCAGAGCAGTAGCAAGCTACCATGGCTCAGCGGTAACACTAGGAGACATTTCCCGGTAAGAGAGGCTACTAAAGATAAACAACTAGATAGTCAGATCCCACACATACCAAGCATTTCAATCATACACACAATATGCTCGATATGTGCAAATACAACGAAGCATCACAACATGACTCTATGACACAAGTACTTTATTTAAGGCTCAGTGAGCCATACATAACATACACAAAGGTATGGGTCTCACGACCCCACATACAAGTCATACAGTCATACAAACCAGCAGCGGAAGTAACTTGTCTGAGTACAGACAACTAGTAAAATAAAAGAGGCTTGGAAAGCCTAGCTATACTACGTGGTCCTTCACAAGCTCAGGGTCACCACCTGGGTCTTTAGCCTACTCGTTGATGTCAACGTCTACATAGAACCCATCAGAAGGGGTTGCAGCGTCTTCTGTAAAAATGTAGATTATAGCAACATGAGTACAAAGGTACTCAGCAAGACTTACATCAGATCCTACATACATGCATAGTATCAAGAAGGGTTGGTGGAGTTATTGCAGCAAGCCAGCTTTGACTCTTGGCTAGGCTATTCTACGATACTCCAACTGAAATGGTTTTGCGCACACGAGTCCACTACTCACCACTTCAATACACTACCGAGGATCCACCTCCGTCTTCCTACGGAAGAGCCATCCTCGGCACTCACACTTATCTTGAGGCTTTTAGTAGTTTCCATTTACTTGTCTATGAACTGTATAGGCAACCAAGTAGTCCTTTACCACGGACGCGGCTATTCGAATAGATCATGTTAACCCTGCAGGGGGTACTTCTTCATACACGCTCTCACCACTTACCGTCGTTTACACGACATGTACTCGGCAACCTTCAAGCGGAAGCCCAACGTGGGTGTCGGCCACGACCTACCTAATCACCTAAGCCTCCAGTCCAGGTTTATCGCCTATTCAGGTTCCATCCGCAGGGAGTCCGGCCGAGGTTTCCCATACGGCCCCGAACGATGTGAACAGGGTTCCCGAGATACCTAACGGGTATTCGGTACACCCGGCCACGTACCTACCGCATCACAGCCCACCCCTACGGTCAGCGCTGTCCACGGCCTCCAGTAGGCTACAAACACCAGAAACTACTTGCAACTCCTGGACGGAGAACTAGAGTGAATAAGAAGCCGAGAGGGTCCATTGGTTTCGGGCCCAATGCATGGTAGTAGCTGATTCTTAAATCACACATACAGATCTTAGTGCTTAAGGTCGGCTTCAATGAAACAACCCACCATGTACTCCTACATGGCCTCTCATCGATACCTTTACCAAATCGTGTTCACCACACCACTCTCATTACCAACATAATCATTTCACTCCAGCCCATCACCCCGATGAACCAGACCTGACACGACTCTAAGCATAGCAGGCATAGCAAGGTAGGAACAACACATACATATGGCTCAATCAACTCCTACACATGCTAGTGGGTTTCATCTAGTTACTGTGGCAATGACAGGTCATGCAGAGGAAATGGGTTCAACTACCGTAGCACACAGCAGTTTGAATCGCATTGTCTTAATGCAGTAAAAGAGAGCAGGAGCGAGAACATGGGATTGTATCGATATGATCAAATGGTTGGTTGCTTGCCTGATGGTTCGATGCACGGATACGGTTCTTCGTTAGGGTAATCACGGTACTCCTCGGGGACAGATCCTGTCGCAAAGGACATCGATACACAAGCATCACCAAACAATGTGCAACAATATGATGCATGCATGAAACATGGCAATATGAGTGTGTTGGGCTAATGCAACTAAAACCAGAAGTGTTTGAACAAATTTGAATCAAGGATTCAAATTTCAAATTCAAATATGGCCTTTTAAAGTGCCTTTTCTTGTTCTGCTTAAAACATCAATTTAACTTGTTTGATCATGCATGAAAATAGTACAGATGGATAGATTGGATTTTTCTGATCATTTTTCATATATAATTTGTCCAATTTGGAGTTACAGAATAAAAGTTATGAATTTTTGAAGTTTAATTAATATTCTGGAATTTCCTGATTTAAATTAAATCCAGAAATATAATTATTGCGCCAGCATGACGTCAGCATGACGTCAGTGGTCAACTGTGGCTGGCTGAGGTCAAACCTGACGTGTGGGGCCCACACGTCAGTGACAGGGGGGTTAAACAGGATTAAATTAATCCTAATTAGGGGTTAGTGGCGCTGGGGCCCCCTGTCAGTGTCAGGGGGGGGGGTTGACTAACAGTAGTTAGCGCTAACCTAACCACCTGGCCGACAGGGCCCACGCGTCAGTGACCCTGGGGGGTCAAACCCCAGGTCGGACAAGTCAAACCCCACCGGCGACATGACGCCGGCGAGGTCCGAGACGGCGGCGAAAGTGCTTTTTGCCATTCCGGCAACCAAATGGACGGCGGAAGGCATCTACGTGTTGCTGAGGTTGAGCCGCGACTATTGGTGGTGGTGGTTGGGCTCGGGGTGGCCGGAGTTGACGGCGGCGAGCTCGGCTGCGGCGGCCGGAGTTCGGGTGCGGTCGGGATCAGTGTTGCAGGGGGTTTGGGGAGGCGTTGGTGCGTGCTGCGTGCTCCTGGTGAGGTGGGGAGCACGATGGTGTGCTTGGTTGGGCGCTACGGCGACGGTGGCCACGACGGCGACATCGCCGGCGGCGTGGAGCTCTCGGCCAAGGTGGGGCTAGGGCCTAGAGGTCGAAAGAGACCAGGGGAGAAGGGGGAAACGATCCGGGGGCTCACCGCGGAGCTGCAGGGATGGTTAGCGGGCTCGGGGACGCGCTGGTGACGGTGAATTCGACGGCGACGACGGTCGGAGCCCGAAGAGGGGAACGGCGACGTGGCGGCGATGCAGGGCTTCCGGGGAGCTGTGGGGCGGTGGGGAGGAAGAGGGAGTCGAGGCGGAGCTCCTGAGCTAGTCGGGGGAGCGAGGGGTGGTCGGAGACGGTGGCTATGGCGAACGGCGGCGACGGTGGTGTTCGGCCGTGAGAGAGAGAGAGAGGGAGCAGCACGGGAGAGAGAGAGGGATAAGGCCAGGGGATCGGGGCGGCACCGAGAAGAAGCGCCGCGGCGTCGCGCTGGCGAGGGAGGCAGGCAGACGGGCTGGTGGCGTGGCGCTCCGGCCGTGCGCGCGCGCCGGCCACACGCCTGGCCGACTGGCGCCAGGAGGACGACGGCGGTGGTGGGCTGGGCTGGCTTGCTGGGCCGGCCAGCTGGCTGGGCCGCACAGGTAAGTTTTTCCCTTTTTTTCTGTTTCTGTTTTTATTTAATATATCTGCAACTTTGTTGAATTAAATAAAATACCTAGGCAACTTCAAAAATCACCAAACTATTCCTGGCCCATAGTTGGATTATTTCCAACATGAAACATTTTAGTTTGGAGATATTTGAGCATTTAAATATTTTATATTATTTTAAATGCCCAAATTCAAATATTTATGATTTAAATCAAAAACCCTAGGATGGCCTAGGAAAATGTGCACCACTTTTGGCAGAGGTTCTGAACCAAGGCAAAAATGATGGGCATTTTAGAAGGGCATTTCAGGTTCATTGAAAAATTATTTTAGTAACCCTAGTTGGTTTCAGAGGGGACTGGGGGTTCTGTCATCCCCATTTCAAGTTTCTGATGAAAGAGTAAACATGATGCAACACTCTAATGCATGACTAACTAGGTTGTGACATTTGTTTACCCACCGTAATACTTATGCTCTCGAGAGAAGCCACTAGTGAAACCTATGGCCCCTGGGTTTATTTTCCATCATATTAATCTTGCGTCAACAAGCTATTTCTTTTGCCGTTTTTATTTTGCTTTATTTACTTTGCATCTTTACCATAAAAATACCAAAAATATTATCTTATCATATCTCGCAGATCTCACTTTCGTAAGTGACCGTGAAGGGATTGACAACCCCTTTATTGCGTTGGTTGCGAGGATTTTATTTGTTTGTGTAGGTGCGAGGGACTCATGCGTGGCCTCCTACTGGATTAATACCTTGGTTCTCAAAAACTAAGGGAAATACTTACGCTACTTTGTTGTATCACCCTTTCCTCTTCAAGGGAAAACCAACGCAGTGCTCAAGAGGTAGCACTTCCCATAAAGGCAAATGTGGTTGCACTGGAAAGGCCCGGTTCGGTGGCACCTGACCAACTTAATGTAACGCCACAGACACACCTGCCGATGGTCGTTACTCCTGGCGGGATCTAGACTGGCCCCACAGATCAATACTAGTCTTTTCTACACACTTTGTCCTCACTCATGCGCACCCGGGAGCAACTTCCCGGTCGGTCACCCATCCTGACACTACTCCAAGCTGAGCACGCTTAACTTTGGAGTTTTGTCCGAATGGGCCCTCGGAAAAGAAGGAATTCCTTATTAATATGAGTAGTCTATCATCCCTAATAAGCCAGGCCATCACATACACCCCCACTCAGAGGAACCGACGTCCTCGTCAGACCACAGGAATGTTCCCTCTTGGCACATACGTCTGTGCTTCCAGTCCAGTACATGTGCCATGCCGTGTGCCACGATGGGTCACAAACGTCAAGAACAACATGACCACACACCTGTCCGCAACCATCCGTGTAACCGCGAGGGTCGGCTCTGATACCAACTTGTAACACCCCGGACACACTCGCCGGTGGTTGTTACTCCTGGCAGGATCTAGACTGGCCCCATAGATCAATACTAGTCTTTTCTGCGCACTTTGTCCTCACTCATGCATACCCGGGAGCAACTTCCTGTTCGGTCACCCATCCTGACACTACTCCAAGCTGAGCACGCTTAACTTTGGAGTTCTGTCTGAATGGGCTCCCGGAAAAGAAGGAATTCCTTATTGATATGAGTAGTCTATCATCCCTAATAAGCCAGGCCATCACACTTAATGACAAAATTTATCCCCAAAATATAATAGTAATGACTGATACCCCGATATCATCTATCAACCTATAATCCAAATCATAGCAATATCCAACAAATAATCCAAAGCTTAATATCATCATACCAAAATACTTCGAGGACAGTATAACACCACTATCATGATGAACCCAAGAACGATGATACTACTACTGAAATATCAAGAACTAACTATCCAGCTATGATCCACATGCAAGCATCATCTCCAACATCATACTCCAAAACATAATATCAACTAGCATCAAGATGAAACTAGCACTAGCCACTAATAATCCAAAGGCAACATGATATTCAAAGTAATACTCCAAGATAATAACAGATACCCTCATGACAATAATCATACTAGCCACTAAGAATCCAAAGGCACATGATATCCAAAGTAATGCTCCAAGATAATAACAGATACCATCATGACAATAATCATACTAGCCACTAAGAATCCAAAGGCACATGATATCCAAAGTAATGCTTCAAGATAATAACAGATGCCATCATCACAATAATCATACTAGCCACTAAGAATCCAAAGGCACATGATATCCAAATAACCATCAAACTATGAGTCCTAGAACTCCAAGCAATATCATGGCAATATCAAGATCAAAACAATACTCCGAGACATGCCGTGAACAAATCATACATAGCTAATGCAATATTTTAAACAAGTTCAAATCACTTAAACCACGCTACTGCATTGCAATCATGCAAATGGAGGGTGTGGCTTGCCTGGGGTGGAAGAAATCACCGGGGAGAAGTGCGAGAAGCTCGCGAAAAGAATCTTCGGAAATCTCTCTCTCTTCGAGGGGCTGAATAAAGGCAGGGGTAAAATGATCATTTTCAGAATGTCAAAATATTGTGAAAATGATTCCATTGGAACGGGCTCGACGAAACGAAGAAGTGGGCTCTAGAATCACCTCAATCGGGTTATACGAGTGAAAAGTTGTAAGGTGATGAAGATCAGGGACTTTTCTGCAAGAATATCATCACAAACAAGTCCCTGAGTGGATAAGGCAGAAACGGGTTTTTAGAAAATACGCTTTCCTGAGATGAAAACGTACTTACGCCTGAAGAAGAAACAAAATGCGCTTTCGGTTAAGGGAAAGCGTACTCCGCGGAGTACGTCTCCACTTAACCACGTCAGCGGGTCAGCCCGGTCAACGCATGAGGCTGACACATGGGACCCACTGGCAGGGGGAGGGGGAAGGCGTCGTCTTCGTCTTCAAACCCCGACTCGCCCGCGCAAAAGAGAGGATGGGGCCGGCGCCGACGATGGTTCCGACAGCTTCGACCGTCTCCTTGGCTGTGCAGTATACCGACACGCTCAGGGGACCGAGTCGCATCGGTCTAGAGCATCCATCCTTCTTAGGGAGGTTGGACTCAAGCGGGACCACGGCTGCGGCGGACGGTGGCTTGGGCGGCGATGGGGCTCGCGGCCAGAGATGCTCCGGCGAAGAGGGGTGGGCTGTGTAGGTCCGCCGGACATAGGGAGGGGCTTTGGTGGTGGAGAGGAGGAGGGAAAGGGACTGGCCCGACCGAATTTAGGAGGATTCCGATGACGGGCATGGCGGCCACGGGAGGAACAGAGAGCTCCTCGAGCTCGGGTGAGTAGTCAGGGGGTCTATAGGAGAGAGTAGAGGAGGCTGGTGAGCTCGGGAGGCCTCGGGGTGGCCTTATATAGCCGCGGGACGAGGTGTCACGCTGGCATCGCCGCGGACGCGTGTCCGGCACTGCGGATGCGTGTGCGCGCGCATGAACTCAGGGGCAAGCGACGAGCGAGACACAGTTGAGGTCCTCACGGGGCAGAGGCGGCGCCGGAGCACGGGAAGGAAGCGGCCAGGGCACGCACAGATCCAAACGGCCACTATGC
Organism: Triticum aestivum; assembly: GCF_018294505.1. NCBI lineage: Eukaryota > Viridiplantae > Streptophyta > Magnoliopsida > Poales > Poaceae > Triticum > Triticum aestivum. Next base: position 397,732,348 of record NC_057806.1, on the reverse strand, counting down.
GCCCGTGGGCACACGACGGTTTGCGTCGATGAGCAAGTTGCCGGAGGGGGGAGGGGTCTAGGGGAACGGTGACGATGAGAGGAAGACAATGGACAAGCTCACGCGCGCTAAGACGACGAGGGGGAAGCGGACGAAGCAGAAACGACGCCCTGGACGCGGCCACTGTGCACAGAGCGCGCGTACAGGCTTGCCAGATGCGCAGTCACCACGAGACAATGAATAGGCAGGGCACGGGAGGATGGCATACCTTGTCTGGGGTGAAGTCCTTACAAGGTAAGTTGCAACTGAGGTGAAATGGTAAGAACTGGCATTGTGGTTAAATGGTAATCAAGCTCTGAAGTTTACTGCAGTAAACTTGGACGTGCACCGGTGGTCCACAGAAACTTGATTGGGGTCAATGGGGTTGTCTGAGAGGTTTAGGGTAAGAAGGACTTTCATCCTGGTAACTGTGAGAAGATTGGGATAAAGATTTAATCTAGTTGCTTACCAACCACATAATCTGATCAGAAACTAGATTAAGATGATGCACTCAAATGGTGATCCCATTTGGGCCAAAATTTGGCAAAGCTTAATGATTTTGCCAGACAAAGGCGCCGTTAAAATTTCATACCAATTGGTTTTACCAAAATGGTACTTCCTTCACAGCTATTCCCTTTGTCCAGAAACTTGCAAAAATTCTAGAGCAATATTGGCTAGATGAATTGATGCCAAATTTTGTGGAGAGAATTTATTTGGGTAGGAGAATGCTCTGGTAAATTTTTAGGAAAAATGAGGCAATATGAAATATACTTGCTTCACAACCTGAAAATATTGACAGAATCAAAGATTTGATGTGGTGGTCACATAGATCAAGGTATGGAGCTGAAATTTTGAGGAGTGAGATAATATGAGCACAAGAAGAGGCATGCAAAATTTTAACTTATTTGGATAACCCTAGCTTGCAGTTCCTTCAAAAAGGCTTCCCTAAGACAGGAACTTTCGAAAATCACTGAGGAAGTTGGCTAGGAAAATAAAGTTAAATTTTGGTACAGGTCAATTATTTGGACAGGAAAAGATGTCCAAAAAGTTTGGGGTCCAATGGGAAAAGATAAGTAGCACTTGCTTCACAATGTGCCATTTAGGACAGGATAGGAAATGAATTTATTGAGCATGATGAGAAATATGTCCAATGAAATATTTTGCCATATTTGAGGAAGATATGGCCCAAGCAATTTATAAGAATTATTTGGCGATTTCTGGATGGACAGAAATATAGGTTGCTTCACAACCTAGGGCAGATAGGATTATTCCTTTTAATAGAAAAAGGAATATTTCCTAGAAAAGAAATTAGGGTTTGGTCAAGCAGTGGAGAGACATGATCTTTGCAAAGTTTTTAGGATGATGAGCCACTTGGGAGGGGAAATGAGGATGATTTCCCAGATGACAAGGCCACAGAACCACTCCAAAAAGAAAAAAAACAGAGCAAAAACCCAATAAATCAAAAGAAAAAGAAAAGGGCCAAATTCCAGGCTGTTACAACTCTTACCCCCTTAAAGAAATCTCGTCCTCGAGATTTAGTTGCTCAGGGAACAAGTATGTCTTGAGGACACCGTTTCCAACTCGTGTATCCTTTTTCCTTTATTTATTGTTCCCAAAAGAATTTTAGATGATTTGATTACCTTTGCTTGGGGTGGTTTGCTTCACCTTTCCCCAAATCCTGATAGGTCTTTGCTCATATACCAATTTATTTTTACTGACGTTGATTCCCCATTCCTGTGGTGGTATCCAATGGATCTGAGCATAAATTTTCCTTCGGTCATGAAAACCTTTTTACTTCTGTCAGGGGGTTGCCTCAAATAAATGCAGGCCTTCTGGTTTCAATAACTGCTGAGAATTGATCATGGTAATCTTCTGACAGGATTCGACTGCTCATAGGTGGCACTGATTTATCTTGATTTATTTCCTTTGGCTCGAGCGTGAGATATGCACCAAAGATCTGACTGCCTTTTGTCAGGAGCAATATAACGGTGTATGGAGTTATAGCTGTGTCATACCCCAAGTATTTATATCTTGAGACTGGCCTGCCAGGGGCGGACGAACAAATGCTTTTCCTGACAGACTAACCATGTATTTGATTTCGTCGGTGAGTATACCAGGTCTGAGCTGATTGTTCGGCTTTTGACTTTCTCATTTTGTCGGTATACCTATTTGGATTTTTCCATATTAACCATTCCCAGCGGGTCAGCGGGATATGAGATCCTTGTAAAACAGAGTAGGCCACTGAGAGTATGCCTTTGTGGATCCATATGGAATTATGGCCTCCAACTGATTTGGGTATCCGGACCCTGATGGTCGTGCAAAAATCATCATACCTTTGTTGTCAGTCTCACCCTTTAATGGTCATGATTTTCCTTTGTCAGGATACCTTACTGAAATAACTTGGCCACACATGTCCTTGATTCTTTGTATGACCAGGGTGGTGGTTAGTGCAATATTATTGGCATTATTCCTTTTGCTTATTTTCTGACCTGGGTCCGCACACATATGACATATACCCAGGGTTTGTAGCTGTATAGAGCTCATTGTGGAGTCCAATCATATAAGAAGGTGACAAGGTTTCATGATATCACCTTGTCTGGTGCGGGAATAATGACCTTGATGACCATTGTCAAGACTGTGGATTCTGTGATGTCATCCCCAGATATTGTCGAGCCTTGTAATTCATGATATGTATCTCTGCCATTTTCCTTTTCCTGACTCGTGAGGTTGTGGGATCTGTACTTTCCTTAGGTATATCTGTTGGATCCTTGCCGCATCTCGTATGAGTGACTGATGAGACTGGGGATGCATGCCCACCATATATAAAACTCATATGCAACCAAACACTTGATTCTTGCGGTAGGCATATGTTTTGACTGTATTGTACCTCTCACAAAATTATTGCAAATCTGATCCTTGATTTGCAGAGAAAAGCCATGCGTGTAGCTTGTCGAGGAAGGCTCATTAGCCTTTGCTCGAAGCTTTTGTCTGGGTAGCGTGCAGAAGAAGCCTCGATAACTTACACACGAAGCTTGACATGAGTATTGTGCAGGAGAAGCCTGAGTTCCGTACTTGAGAAGCTTCTCCTCAGTTTTGCTTGTTGAGAAAAATTCATTTCCGCATGTCAGAAGCTTTTACCGAGGTATCTTGTTGAGAAACACAGGGTATCGTGGACTGGAAATTATTCACATATCATGCTGAGGAGCCTTGCATCATAAATTTCTTCCGATAACGTGTGGAAGAATACTGAGTTTCTTATATCCAAAACTTCATACTGATATGCAGACTGAAATCCACACACAGACACCCATGATATTCTGTGGCTGAATATTTGCATGAGAAAATTTGTTTAACTGTCTTTCTTGAGCATATCACATTCTGACTTTATTTCGGATGATACCATATTTCAAGCATCATGCATTGCTGAGCCAAAATTTTGTATATGGACCATACCTTTGACTGAAAATATACCGTTGATCATGTACCTGACTTGTCTTGCTGCTGATCATTACTGCTGTGAGGATTTTATACTAATACATGCTTGAGTTATCAGTACTGTTGTGAGGAGTGCACACTAATGCAAAATTTGATTATCAGCCTCACGATCAGATAGTCCCCATTTTTCTGCAGTCGGCTGCGAATTCCATTTTGTTTAGTTGAGCTTCCAAATATTTGAAATCCTTATTACTTCTTCGAGTCCGGTGTCAGATGATGAGAAACTCTTTATAGGGGAAAAATAATGTAACACCGGGGCCCAAAAGAAAGAAGCAAAATAAAACTCAACTAAACCAAAGCACACAACATAAATCAATTCACACTCAACCAATGTCACATATTACTGCTAGTCACACAATACGCATGCCTACTTAAGCACACAAATCTCGCGGTTCTACAATCAAGCATGTTGTGACGATGTGCACGAGGATGAATAAAGGAGTGGAAAAATTGGTGTAAACAGTACTACACCAAGTGCTAGATTAGCCAGGTAACAACCTGGACTAGCTCGGAGGCGAGGACGTACTTGGTAACCATGTAGCAGGACAGGAATGTCGCGACCACATTATTATCAAGCAGACGGAAAATATTCATACTCGTCTAAGAAATAGGATAGCGGGGAAAACTGAGGCCGCTGATGAAAGTGAATTATATCGACTAGAGGGGGGGGGGTGAATAGGAGATTTTTATGAAAGTCTTCAAAACGTGGAAGTTATGAAGACAAACGATGGAAATAAACCTATTACCATGCAGCGGAAGGTAGACTACACTAGGCAAGCCATAGTCAAGTATTCAATGAAGTGAAAGCACAATGACTTAATAGCAGCAATGTAGTAAGGATCAGGTAGGAAGATATTATGAAGCCATACAGAACATGCAGTCACTCAGTGAAGACAAAAGATAGTGCAAACATACAATGACTTCACAAGGAGCAACAGTAAGTAAAGGGAAGGGAAGATGAAACCAGTGACTTGTTGAAGACAATGATTTGTTGGACCAGTTCCAGTTGCTGTGACAACTGTACGTCTGGTTGGGGCGGCTAGGTATTTAAACCTTAGGACATACAGTCCCGGACACCCAGTCCTGAACACGTAGCTCAGGACACCCAGTCCTCATCGTATTCCCCTTGAGCCAAGGTCACACAGACCTCGCCCAATCACTCTGGTAAGTCTTCAAGGTAGACTCCCAAACCTTCACAGACTTCGTTCACCGGCAATCCACAATATCTCTTGGATGCTCAGAACGCGACGCCTAACCGGCTGGAGGATGCACAGTCCTCAAGTGTAATAAGTCTTCAGATCACACAGACAAGAAGACTTAAGTGATGCCCAATTCTCTCTGGCTCTGGGTGGTTAGGGCTTTATCCTCGCAAGGAATTCTCTCTCAAAGGCTTCGAGGTGGGTTGCTCTCAAATGACAAAAGCCGTACTCTCAATCTGAGCAACCAACCCTTTATGGTTGTGGGGGGTGGGCTATTTATAGCCACTTGGCAACCCGACCTGATTTGTCCGAAATGACCCTGGGTCACTAAGGAACTGACATGTGTTCCAACGGTCAGATTTCAAACTCACACGGCAACTTTACTTGGGCTACAAGCAAAGCTGACTTGTCCGACTCTAGACAAGATTCGCTCTCATAGTCTTCACTCGAAGACATAGGTTTTTGGTTAGGCATCACTTCAGTCAGTCTGACTGGTTCTCTTGGACCCCACTTAACAGTACGGTGGTTCCTATGACTCAACACAAAAGAAAAAGAACTACGAAAGATCTAAGTCTTCGAGCTCCATAGGCTTCATGTGGTGTCTTCTCTTTTCATAGTCTTCAATGTGAATATCTTCATATACCACCTTTGACTTCAATGTCTTCATACATTTTTGGGGGTCATCTCTGGTAGGAAAACCGAATCAATGAGGGACTTCTACCTGTGTTATCCTGCAATTCTCACAAACACATTAGTCCCTCAACTAGGTTTGTCGTCAATACTCCAAAACCAACTAGGGGTGGCACTAGATGCACTTATAATCTCCCCCTTTTTGGTGATTGATGACAAACTAGTTGAAGTTTTCAATGGGGAATATAATCTGTGAAATTGTAAAGGATAAGGAATTGTCTTCATAAGTTGCAAGGGCTCCCCCTAAAGATGTGCATATAGGTAATTTGCTTTTGGAATGCAAATGCACATGGCAGGTTGTACTTGTGGAGATCCACTTCAACTTATGATGACAATCCACTATGCATGTGAAAGTATATGAAGATAATGACATGCATAATGGAAAATGGACGTCTGCAGAATGATCTAAGTGCGGAATTTATCGTCGCACATGCGGAATTTATCATCGAAAAACAAAGTGGCAGATAAGTAGGAGATGACCATCGAGTTTAAGTGTTACAACTCAAAGAACCAAATGTAGCAAAACGAGAGTTGTAAGCACGAAGCAAAATATAAAGCACCCGCCCATATGGACCCGCTTGAAGACTATCAACCTCATATGCTTCTCCCCCTTTTGTCAGTGAGGACCAAAAAGGTTTGAAGACATAGAGCATCTACTCGTTCCCATGCGGAGTAGGTGAAGTAGCAGGGTCGTTGGTGGTGTTTGGTGGTGCTGAAGAGCTTGGAGCAGAGTTGACGCGTGCTGAAGGAGGTGGTGGTGAAGTAGCATCATCTTCATCCTCGATAACTCTGGCAGTCACTGTAGCAGCAGATGAAGAGAACTCAGAGTCTTCAAGGAGTGGAGTTCCTAGCAGCACAACTCTTCGAGGAGGTGTGGAGTCAAACTTGAATCGCTCAGTGAAGCCATCCTCTTGGAGATCATCTTCAGAACACATCATCGTTAGCCCTTTCCATGTACGGCGACAGGTTTCATGGGCAACGAAAGCATTCTTGGTGGCAAGATCGCGAATGTGATTAACTTCCACCAAGAGGCTTTTCATCTGACGCTTCAGCCAGTCATGATGCCTACCCTGTTTCTGATGAAGAGCCACAAGAAGCTCTCGGTCGTTGAGAACACGAGTGCGCTTTTTGGGTCTTGGAGCAGTTGTGCTATCAGTGGCTTCAGTAGACGCAGGGTGTGGTGCACATGTAGTGCCAGCCAAAGGATACACCCGAGTGACTGCTTCAACTCCTTCAATGTTCTGTGAGAAACTCTGACGCTCTGCATTTTGAAGACTTAGAGGTTCCTTTGCAGGCTCAGGATAGATGGCTTTAGTAGAGATATCCACATCAGGCAGAAAAATCCTATGATTGCGAGCAGATGGCTGATATGAGATATCGGAGTGAAGTTTAATTAGCCGCATTACCCATGGGGCGTAGAACTTCAAGCCAAACAGATCAGAGCCCGATGCAGCAAGTTGGCGGATGAATAAGTCCTGTGCATTGAAGCATTTTCCATGAAGAATACAGAAGACCAAAGTCTTCATTGCACCCTCAAGCTTGGCATTTGGAGAGTGCCCTTTGATGGGCCAGAGAGTTTGCCTGATGATGTGATAGATGGTTCGTGGCAGATACTCAAGGTCTTCAATGAAGAACTCTGTTGGATAGGCAGCATCTTGGGGTAATGGCTTCATCATGCTAAGCATCTGACTCATATCAGGTTCCGGCCTCTTAAAGATGCTCTCAATAGCTTCACTATGCAGCTGACAGCCATGCTCGTAGAGATCGCCAGGAGTGGGCAAACCAGTGAGCTCAATGATGTCAAATGCATTGGCTTCGTGATGAACATTTCCGGTCATCCACTCCAGGACCCAAGTCTTCGGATCTCTGATTTACCCGCGGATGTGAAGTGTGGCATAGAATTGGAGTAGCAGCTCTTCATTCCAATGCTCTTGGTCAGTAACAAACGGCAGCAGTCCAACTTCCTTGAAGCAATCCAAAGCTTCTTCCAGACAAGGCAGACCAGCTATGGCTTCAATGTCAAGGCGCTTGTGTGGGAAGATGCGACCTTGGTTGTAAAGAATGCATGAGTAATAGCTTCGCTGAGGATAGCTCCAGAACCGATCAGATGATATCCTTTCCCTTGAGTAGGGGTTCCTGGAGCTATCGAAGAATGTGTTGTCTGCCCTGAAGCCATTGATATTGAAGGAGCCAGGTGCTGATGCAGGACCTGGGAGCCTTGGCAGTCTTGGGATTGGCTTCTGTACCTGAGGCCTGTGCTCAACATGATAGTCGAACTGGGGACCGACAGCAGACTCAGGAACAGAAGTGACGAGATCAGTGGCTTCGCTGTCTTCTTCTTCCGTTGGGGAGGGCTCCACATTAGCTTCATTGGTGGTTGTGGCAGCCGCAAGATTTTCATCCTCCACTTGACGAGCTGGAGGGTCGGTCATAGGCACGTTCTCCTTGAGAACTGCTTCTTGTTGGGACAGGGGAGTGGGAACTTGTGGGACTTCATCTTCCGCGGCTGATGCAGCCGGATTGTCTTCAGCGGAGACTTGAGGCCTTGGACCTTTCCGAAGCCTGAGCAACGCGAGCGACGCCTGTGGAGTTGGAGTGGGTTGGGCCTCATAGTCTTCTTCCTCTTGTGGGCGATCTGCCCATGAAGCATCCTGTGCAATTGGCGTCAGTGGATGACCAATGCTGATGAGTTCGCTGTTCTGAGGAAGGACTGCACCATCTTCTACATTGTCATGTTGACCAATGTCTTCAGCAGTGATGGGATCAGCTGCTGGAAAGTCTTCAGCTTCATGAGCCTCTGTGGAAGCAGGATCATGGATAGTCAGTTGGCTTTCATGGCGTTCAGCTTCAAGATAGACCATAGAAATGGGTTCAACTATCAAGGGCTCTGTGGGAGCTGCCCGATCTTTCTTGGTCTTCCTCTTCTTCTTGGAGGGGGCAGTTGGAGAGGCTTCAGAATGTTTCCTCTTCCTAGCTTCAGCCTCAGCAGTCCTTGTCTTCTTGAGCTTTGAAGCTGTTGACCGGCTTTTTGGCTTCGAGCCAGTCATTTAGTTGGGAAGACAATAGGAACTGCTTCCTGCCTTGGTGCATCAGGTTCAGCCGTAGCAGGCTTCTTCTTCTTCTTTGCGGCCATCCTGGGGTCGATGCCAGGACGCCCAAGGGCCTTGCGCTTCTCAGCCTCATTCTAGGCTTGCACACATCTGTCAGCCAGAGTCTTCATGCGCTCACGCGAACCCTGAGCTTCTGCACGTTTCTTTACAAAGGCTTCCTTGAGCTCATGCATCATACTCTTGAAGTTCTTCACTTCCTGCACGCTGAGCTTGGCAATATGCTTCTTGAACTGAGCCTTTTCATAGTCAATCTTTTGCTTCAGTTCAACAATGCGCTGGGCAATAGCGAGTTCTGAGGCAATGGCGCCTTGGAAGGCGACACTAAGGCCAATTGGTAGCTGCAGATCTTCAAAGCTGATGTTTGGCGTGTCAAACCACTCGTGAATGAAGTTGTGGATGATGGTCACATCAAAGAGAGGCAGATCATTGAAGATTTCTGCTTCTTCTTTGCTCTTGATGAGTTGCTCAAGAGCGTCATCTGCTAGATCTTCATCACTTGACAGATCAATGTCGTCATTGCGCAGAATGGCAGCAGCAGTTAGCTCTTGTTCGGTGTGAGGCAGAGGCATCTTGACTTTCCGGGGCTTGGAGATGCGAGATAAGTCTTCGGACTGCACACTGTCTTCAGGAGGTGCAGTTGCCAGTGGCTTCGCCCTTGAGATTTTTGGTGAGGGGGCAGGCTTTGAAGCTTTAGGATTCTTCATCTTCTTTGTCTTCGGCGCTGCAGGAGCTTCTTCTGATTCAGCGTCAGCTGCAGGCTCATTCACTGCAATCCCTTGAACTAAGATGCGGGTGATGAGGCCTTCAAGGTTGGAGAAAGGATCGATGACATTGGGTTCTGCATCTCGTGTGCCATCTGCCCTTGGTGCTAAGGGACCAGGGTTGAAGTCTAGTCCCAAAGTCTTCTTGTTCTGCTTTGCTGAGTTCTGGGCAAACTGGAAGTTGCGCTTGAATAGATTGTCATCACGACACCATAGTAGTGACGATGGGTGTGCATCAGCTGGCTGTGGCCCACGGACCATGCAGGGATAGAAGCCTTGAGCAATGGCTTCATCTCTGGACCTGGGTAGAAGATTCTTGTAATGGATGTCTCCCCACGGTCTCTTGATGGCATTTTTCTCAGCATATTCTTGGGTTACAAATCGGTATTTGAACCAATGTTCTGCCCAATATCTTCGAATCCATTGGATTCGGGTCTTGCGCTGATTGTAATCCTCTTCAGGATCTGTCTTGTATAGTTCTGAGAGTTCATCTGGCAGATCTCTGGATGTTTCTCCATGACGCTTTCTGCCACCCTTCCTTGCTGCTTTCTCTGAAGCCATAAACTTTAACTTGAAAGGCTTCAACACGTTTAAAGGCTTCAAAGGTTTTCGCTTGCTGGACCAACAGGAACTGGCTTCGGGAGAATTAATGTGATGCTGTAAGAATTCTGCAAATGAATGCAGACTATGGGAACCAAAGGATTCTCCCACGGACATGTACCTGTGACAGCATTAAGGTGCGAGGGAAGGGGAAGAGGTCATATGCATTCTCAGAAGATTTTGAAGATAAATCAGTTTAGAAGACATTGACCTCATTTTGCGAAGACATTCACTCATAGATAAGGAGTTGGTTCCAGATTTGTACGAATCCACAGATCAGTACAAGTGAGGAATCTAACTACTTTGTGAAGCATAAGTGAATATACTAGGCATGTTATGAGATGCAGTATGAGAGAGATCTAACTTGTGTGAATAGAAACTGCTTGTGGTAGAAAGTGACAAATCCATAGGATCAATGGTGCTTTAAAAGGAAGTTTTATTTACCACACTAAGAACTGGTAGACGAAGTGGAAGATGAGGCCGAGCAGTTCGATCTTCCGTGCCCTAACTTGGCGACGGAGGACACCTACGGCGACAGCGGAGAGGACGATGTCCGCAGTCGGCGTGAAGACGGCGTCGGAGAGGTTGCGGCAGCGAAGCGCTTCGTCGCCGGCGTCGTCGAGGGCTAGCGGTGGCGCTAGGGTTCGTGCGGGAGTGGAAGAAGAGATAATGACCGCTGTGAAGTGTGTATTTATAGGTACATGGGCGGCACTGCGCTATTACACAGGTGCCCCTGGCGATTCGCATCTGAGGAACATGTGGCCATTATGCGGAATTTTGGGGTTTGTTTCACGTCCCACGCACGCCTTGATTGTCGGGTGGTCGTTCGTACTTCATGTGGAGGAATGAGCATTGAAAACGGACTTAATGGTTGTCTCTGTATCTTCTGCTGACAAGGACGCAGAGAAGACATTCGACAGTTTCAATAGAATGCATATGATTTGGAGAGATAGAATTTGAGATAGAAAGCATAAAGAGGTTAGGGTCCGATCACATTCACTTAGTTCAAAAGATTCAACAATGAAGACATAGCTATAAGTGAATGCTGTAGAGGACAGAACACTAATATATATATATATATATATATATATATAATCAACATAGTGAAGATAATCATGAAGATATGTTGAGATTGAAGCCAAACCAAATGTGAAGACATTGCAAGGTAACGCCATGAGTGAAACACTTCAAAATAGAACATTTGGTGGTGGCGTTACCCACCGTATAGGAAGTATTAGACCCAGACACGGCGCACAATTATCGTGGCGCTCCGAAGTCAAATTCCACATTAATGTATTCACACTTAGAATGTATGTCTTCATTGATTGAAGATATACTTTACTTCGTGTGTTGCACATCTAAGTCATCAATATGCATAAGGGTTAGGATGTGTGCCTGATCACAGGACATTTGAGGATTCCAGGATATTTAGCTCACACCGTAACTTGCAAAATCTCTTCTCATCCAAGGGCTTGGTGAAGATATCTGCCAATTGCTCTTCAGTGTTGACGTGTATGATATCAATATCTTCCTTCACAACATGATCTCTGAGAAAGTGATGATGAATTTCAATGTGCTTTGTCTTCGAGTGCTGAACTGGGTTGTTGGCGATCTTGATGGCGCTTTTGTTGTCGCAGTAAAGTGGCACTTGCTTCAGATGAATGTCATAGTCTTTGAGTGTTTGCTTCATCCACAGAAGCTGAGCGCAGCAAGATCCAGCAGCAATGTATTCAGATTCAGCAGTGGAGAGAGATACACAGTTCTGCTTCTTTGAAGACCAACATACAAGTGATCGTCCCAGAAAGTGACATGTCCCTGATGTAGACTTGCGATCAACTTTGTCACCAGCATAATCAGCATCCGAGAATCCAACCAAATCAAACTCTAAGCCCTTTGGATACCATAATCCTAGAGTTGGGGTGTGAGCCAAATATCGAAGAATTCGCTTCACAGCTAAGTGATGCGACTCCTTTGGTGCCGCTTGAAATCGAGCACACATGCAAACACTAAGCATAATATCTGGCCTAGATGCACATAGATAAAGTAAAGAACCAATCATGGAGCGATATACCTTTTGATCGAACTCTTTACCATTGTCGTCAGGACCCAGATGATGTTTGGCTGGCATTGGTATTGTGAAGCCTTTGCAGTCTTGCATACCGAACTTCTTCAGGCAATCTTTGAGATACTTCTCTTGAGATATGAAGATGCCGTTGCGTTGTTGTCGTATTTGAAGACCGAGGAAGAACTTCAGCTCTCCCATCATGGACATCTGATATTGCTCTTGCATCATATATCCAAACTCTTCACTGTACTTCTGATTGGTGCAGTCGAAGATAATGTCATCCACATATATTTGGCACACAAATAGTTCACCATCATATGTCTTCGTGAAGAGAGTGGGGTCTAGGGAACCAGGTATGAAGCCTTTGCTCTTCAGGAAGTATTTGAGTGTCTCATACGAGGCCCGAGGGGCTTGTTTGAGGCCATACAGTGCCTTGTTGAGCTTGTATACCATGTCAGGATGTTTTGGATCTTCAAAGCCAGGCGGTTGTGCAACATACACTTCTTCTTCAACCTTGCCATTGAGAAAAGCACTCTTCACATCCATTTGATATATAAGTATGTTGTGATGATTTTCATAGGCCAGCAGTATGCGTATGGCTTCAAGTCTAGCCACAGGAGCAAATGTTTCATCGAAGTCAATGCCTTCCACTTGAGTATATCCTTGAGCAACGAGGCGAGCTTTGTTTCTGACAACTTGACCATGCTCATCTTGCTTGTTGCGGTATATCCATTTGGTGCCTATTATATTGTGCTTCCGTGGATCAGAACGCTTAACTAGTTCCCATACATTATTCAGCTCAAACTGTTGAAGCTCTTCTTGCATAGCTTGAATCCATTCAGGTTCCATGAAGGCTTCTTCAACTTTCTTGGGTTCTGTTATTGAGACGAATGCGAAGTGCCCACAGAAATTTGCTAGCTGAGTTGCCCTTGAACGAGTGAGTGGACCGGGTGCATTGATGCTATCAATTATTCTTTCAATCTTCACTTCATTGGCAACGCAAGGATGTACAGGGCGAAGACTTTGCTCTTGCTGATCATTGTCGTTGTTAGAAGGAATGTCTTCAGGCTGAGCATTGTCTTCATGTTGATTAGGTGCTGAGATGATAAGTTCTTCTTCAGGATGAGCTTCAGAAGGTATAATTTCTCCAGTTCCCATTAGCTTGATTGATTCACTGGATGGAACTTCATCTAGCACATTTGGCAGTTGCTCTCTTTGTGAACCATTGGCTCATCGAACCGCACATCCACTGTTTCAACCACTTTGTAATGAAAGAGATTGAAGACTCTGTAGGAGTGCAAATCCTTTCCATATCCAAGCATAAAACCCTCATGTGCTTTTGGTGCAAACTTTGAGGTGTGATGTGGGTCCTTGATCTAGCACCTTGCGCCAAATACTCTGAAGTAACTGACATTTGGCTTCTTGCCAGTAAGGAGCTCATAAGATGTCTTGTTCAGAAGCTTGTGAAGATAAACACGATTGATTGTATGGCATCCAGTATCAATGGCTTCAGGCCAGAATTTTCTTGGGGTCTTGTATTCATCTAGCATCGTTCTGGCCATCTCAATGAGTGTTCTGTTCTTGCGTTCGACGATGCCATTCTGCTGTGGCGTGTATGGGGCTGAGAATTCATGTGTGATTCCCAAGGTATCAAGATATGTATCAAGGCCAGTGTTCTTGAATTCAGTGCCACTGTCACTTCTGATGTGCTTTATCTTGGCGCCATAATTGTTCATAGCTCGATTGGCGAAGCGTCTGAAGACATCCTGCACTTCAGTCTTGTAAAGGATTATGTGCACCCAAGTGTATCTAGAGTAATCATCAACAATAATGAAGCCATAGAGGCATGCAGTAGTAGTAAGAGTTGAGTAATGAGTGGGACCGAAAAGATCCATGTGAAGCAGTTCGAAGGGTCGAGTAGTGGTCATGATTGTCTTCGAAGGATGTTTGGCCCTCGTCATCTTCCCTGCTTCACAGGCACCGCATAAGTGGTCTTTCTTGAACTTGACGCCCTCGATGCCTATGACATGCTTCTTCTTCGCAAGGGTGTGGAGGTTCCTCATGCCACCATGCCCAAGCCTCCGATGCCAGAGCCAACATTCTGAAGCTTTTGCTAGAAGACATACGGCAAGCTGTGGTCCTGCTGAGAAATCTACTACATACAGAATATCTTTTCGATACCCTTCAAACACTAGAGACTTGTCAGATTCTATTAGTACAAGGAAACGATATTTTCCAAATATTACGATCATGTTCAAATCAAAAGCATTGAGACAGACATTAAGTTGAAGCCAATGGATTCAACAAACATGACTTTGTCCATGTGTTGATCCCTTGAGATTGCCACTCTACCTAGACCCAATACCTTACTTTTACCAGTTTTAGCAAATGTGATGTGGCTCTTGTCGGATGGACGTAAGGTTGAGTCCATAAGAAGACTTCTTTTGCCAGTCATGTGATTTGTACACCCACTATCAATAATCCATTCTGAAGACGCTGGTGTCGTACCCTACAGTGCAGTTAGGGGGATAGGCTTCACCAAGAGCATTGTGAAGCAAAAACATTTGAGGAACCAATGGGTTATGAAAGCTTAGATCCAGATTAGGACTAATAGGGAGAGTAGCAAGCGATTCAGGAACGAAGTACATAGTAAGACCATTCGGGCATTTGATCTTGCGCCCTACAAGATGTTTAAGGTCCCCAGCAATGGCGTCAGACGATTTTGGTTTTCTGCTGGAGACCTTTCCCTGCAAAAGAGAGTTAAGCTTTCTTAGCCACCCACATCTTCAAGGGTGGCTGAGAAGCAATAAGTCTAAGTGCAGCATCTGAGAATTTTAGCTTTGGAGCCCTAGCAAACTGTCTTGCAGGCGGACAATAGTACTCATAAGAATAAGCAGAATAGTTCTTGGTCTTATGAACATGGCGGTTTGATGAACCGCTCTCATATTCATATGCCTGAGTATGGTTTCCCTGCAAAACATTTGCGTTAGTGCAACTCAGGTGAGTCCTCTATCTATATGAAGCCTTTGGACCATATGAAGCCTTTGGTCTGAGGTTTGTCTTCTTCACGTGAGGTGTCATGATGACATTCACAGGAAGATTCTCCAGACACCTTTTCGGAACCCAGATCTTCTTCATAGGCGGTACATTCCTGCAGTTAGTACCAATGTACCTGGAAAACACTTCACCATTCTGATTCTTAAACAGTATATAGTTTGCATCAAAGGATTCATCAATGATAATGGGGTTAGCACAGGTGAAGCCAGATAGATTGGATGGGTCTGCTGAAGGTTCCTTTGCAGCAACCCACATGGTTTGGGGGTACTGCTCAGGTTTCCAGTAAGAGCCATCAACATTCATTTTCCTTATTAACCCAACACCCTCTTTCCTCGGGTTTCGGTTCAGAATCTGCTTTTTGAGGACATCACATAGTGTCTGATGCCCTTTAAGACTTTTGTACAACCCTGTTTCAAGCAATGTCTTCAACCTAGCATTCTCATCAGCAATAGCAGAGGTATCCTCAGCATAGGGGTTAGTTACCACATCAACAGTTGAAGATATTGCAACAGTAGTAGCAGTAGAACATTCAGCAACAGAAGTAGCATTATCACGCTCAATGCATTTAAGACATGGTGGTTCAAATCCTTCCTGAGCGGGACTGATCTGTTTGGAGTGAAGTGACTCGTTTTCCTTTTGAAGATCTTCATGAACCGCTCTCAATTTCTCAAGATCTTGCTTCCTTTGAAGATAATCATAGGAAAGCTTTTCATGAGTTGTTGAGAGAGTTTCATGACGACTTTCAAGTTCCTGATACTTAACATGAAGATTTTTTATGTATTCAATTAAGGATTCAGATCGAGTCATTTCAGCACCTAACAGATCATCGCTTCTGTCTAATAGTTTTTGAATATGTTCCATAGCTTTCTGCTGTTCAGTTGGAATTTTAGCAAGTGTTTTGTAGCTGGGTTTTGAATCACAATCAGAGTCATCGTCTCTAGATGTTTGATAGTGAGTAGTGTGTGTGTTTACCTTGGCACCGCGTGCCATGAAGTAGTAGGTAGAAGTGGAGTAGTCCTTGTCAATTGCATCAGTGCCGGTGACAAGGTCATTGTCTTCATTATTGAAGATGGACTTGGCAACGTATGCTGTAGCCAGACTTGCGACGCCTGAATCGGACTCCTCCTCAGACTCCACCTCCACCTCCTCAGAAGCGGACTCCTCCTCTGAGTCCATTTCCTTGCCAACAAACGCACGTGCCTTGCCAGATGAGCTCTTCTTGTGTGATGAAGACTTTGAGGAAGACTTGGACGAAGACTTTGAGTATTTCTTCTTCTTCTTGTCGTCAGAGTCATATTCCTTGCTCTTCTTCTTCTTTTTGTTCTCATTGTACCACTGTGGACACTCAGAGATGAAGTGGCCAGGTTTCTTGCACTTGTGACATGTTTTCTTCTTGTAGTCGTGAGCAGAAGCTTCATCATTCCTTGAGCTTGATCGGGAAGACTTTCTGAAGCCTTTCTTCTTGGTGAATTTTTGGAACTTCTTCACAAGCATAGCAAGTTCTCTTCCAATGTCTTCAGGATCATCAGAACTGCTATTAGATTCTTCTTCAGATGAGGAGACAGCTTTTGCCTTCAAGGCACGAGTTCGCCCATAGTTTGGACCATAGATATCTCTTTTTTTCAAAAAGCTGAAACTCATGTGTGTTGAGCCTCTCAAGTATGTCAGATGGATCGAGTGTCTTGAAATCAGGACGTTCCTGAATCATCAGGGCTAGGATGTCAAACGAACTATCAAGTGATCTCAGTAGTGTCTTGACGACTTCATGTTTGGTGATCTCAGTAGCGCCGAGGGCTTGAAGCTCATTTGTGATGTTAGTGAGTCGGTCAAAAGTGTGCTGGACATTCTCATTGTCATTTCGCTTGAAGCGGTTGAAGAGGTTGCGAAGGACACTGATTCTCTAATCTCTCTGGGTTGAGATGCCTTCATTGACCTTGGAGAGCCAGTCCCAGACCAGCTTAGATGTCTTCAAAGCACTCACACGGCCATACTGTCCTTTGGTCAGGTGACCACAGATGATATTCTTGGCAGTAGAGTCCAGTTGAACAAATTTCTTGACGTCAGCAGCAGTGACACCTTCTCCAGCCTTGGGAATGCCGTTTTCGACGACATACCATAGGTCGACATCAATGGCTTCAAGATGCATGCGCATCTTATTCTTCCAGTAGGGATATTCAGTTCCATCGAAGACGGGGCACACAGCGGAGACTTTAGTTATCCCTGCAGTCGACATAGCTAAAACTCCAGGTGGTTAAACCGAATCACATAGAACAAGGGAGCACCTTGCTCTGATACCAATTGAAAGTGCGTTATATCGACTAGAGGGGGGTGAATAGGCGATTTTATGAAAGTCTTCAAAACATGGAAGTTATGAAGACAAACGATAGAAATAAACCTATTACCATGCAGCGGAAGGTAGACTACACTAGGCAAGCCATAGTCAAGTATTCAATGAAGCGAAAGCACAATGACTTAATAGCAGCAATGTAGTAAGGATCAGGTAGGAAGATATTATGAAGCCATACAGAACATGCAGTCACTCAGCGAAGATAAAAGATAGTGCAAACATACAATGACTTCACAAGGAGCAACAGTAAGTAAAGGGAAGGGAAGATGAAACCAGTGACTCGTTGAAGACAATGATTTGTTGGACCACTTCCAGTTGCTGTGACAACTATACGTCTGGTTGGGGCGGCTAGGTATTTAAACCTTAGGACACACAGTCCCGGACACCCAGTCCTTAACACGTAGCTCAGGACACCCAATCCTCACCGTATTCCCCTTGATCCAAGGTCACACAGACCTCGCCCAATCACTCTGGTAAGTCTTCAAGGTAGACTCCCAAACCTTCACAGACTTTGTTCACCGGCAATCCAATCCACAATATCTCTTGGATGCTCAGAACGCGACGCCTAACCGGCTGGAGGATGCACAGTCCTCAAGTGTAATAAGTCTTCAGATCACACAGACAAGAAGACTTAAGTGATGCCCAATTCTCTCTGGCTCTGGGTGGTTAGGGCTTTATCCTCGCAAGGAATTCTCTCTCAAAGGCTTCGAGGTGGGTTGCTCTCAAACGACAAAAGCCGTACTCTCAATCTGAGCAGCCAACCCTTTATGGTTGTGGGGGGTGGGCTATTTATAGCCACTTGGCAACCCGACCTGATTTGTCTGAAATGACCCTGGGTCACTAAGGAACTGACACGTGTTCCAACGGTCAGATTTCAAACTCACACGGCAACTTTACTTGGGCTACAAGCAAAGCTGACTTGTCTGACTCTGGACAAGATTCGCTCTCATAGTCTTCACTCGAAGACATAGGTTTTTTGGTTAGGCATCACTTCAGTCAGTCTGACTGGTTCTCTTGGACCCCAGTTAACAGTATGGTGGTTCCTATGACTCAACACAAAAGAAAAAGAACTATGAAAGATCTAAGTCTTCGAGCTCCATAGGCTTCATGTGGTGTCTTCTCTTGTCATAGTCTTCAATGTGAATATCTTCATATACCACCTTTGACTTCAATGTCTTCATACATTTTTAGGGGTCATCTCTGGTAGGAAAACCGAATCAATGAGGGACTTCTACCTGTGTTATCCTGCAATTCTCACAAACACATTAGTCCCTCAACTAGGTTTGTCGTCAATACTCCAAAACCAACTAGGGGTGGCACTAGATGCACTTATAGCTGACATCGCCCTTTCTTGATAACTCAGATCATTAAGGGTTGCCAACACGACAAAATAAAATAGCATTTCAGGATAGAAGCATGTTCATCACCGAAACAATAGGCGGGGCTGAAAGGAGGATATCAGCGAGATACCTGAGCACCATTCTTGCAAACAATGTCGGGATCACTCAGCATCACTCTGCTGGGACAGAAATGACACCAAACACCGAAGAACAAGCAAGAAAAGAAAACTAGAGAAATGCAAAGACTGAGCTGTAGTGGATCCGAACCGATGTCATCTACACTCATCAAATAAATCGTCAGCAGCAAATAACAAAGCTATATGCATGTTATGCAACAAACGAATGCAGCAACCAAATGCAATAAACAAGCCAAACTATATAGTACTGATTTCAACCGCTCGCGTTAACTAGGGCGTCCTACAGCCATACCTGCTCTGATACCAAGCCTGTGGCACCCCAGCCCAGAGAAACCGGAATGCCCCGTATTCCAGCCCAGAGATCAAGGAGAAGTCTCTGGAATACGACACTGCTTGACATAGAACAAATCAACTCTTATTACAAGAATAATAATACAAGGGTGTGATGTTACAAAGAAGCACATTAGCACGGCGACACTACACCTGCGATACTATACTTGCTCTATGCTAGCAGTAGAACAACTCGTAGCCGCGGAACAACGACGAAGGTGGTGAACTCCACTCTGTAGGTACTCTGGCTGGGACACAATCTAGCTCGCACGCACGACAACCATTGACAAACAATCAAGCAATCATGGCATCACCTGCAATCTGGCATGACACGCCAGGTCAGTACATTGAATGTACTTACAAGCTCACAACAACCATAAACATCAAGGCAAGACTATAACATAGCATTTAACAGGTTAATTAAATTAACAACTATTATTATGAAATAACTACTAAGCATGGTATCAAACTAATACAATACTAATAAATCACCATCTCAGATCTCCATAACCATATCACTCTTGGCTACCCGGCCAAGCAATATACCATCTCGACCACCTCGTGATCAAAACCAAACGGTGATCATTCCGACGATCACAACCATGACCAACACTTGGTCTCAAACGGTGATCCTTCCGGCGATCACTACCATGACCAACACTTGGTCTCAAACGGTGATCCTTCCGGCGATCACTACCATGACCAACACTTGGTCTCCAACATCATCATCAACATCCTGCCAATCTGTACTGCTCAACATATCAACATATAAATCACCTATAAGTCATTCCGTCATGTGAGTGTTGATCAAACGGTGTGACCTAGTACAAACCCTTGCCCATGACCGAGGACGCGGCTATCGATAGATTTAAATACACACTCTGTAGAGGTAGCACACTTTACCCACACCACAGAACCAATGGTCTCGCACTCCCATTCGGGTGGGCCAACGGCGTTCTGACAAAACCGATCTACTGCCATGACACTCTCCCAGCCACTCCGACCCATTCCCAACTGGGCTAGTCCTGGGTGGCCCCGTGTCTACCAAAGACACAACGACCACCGTCGTGGCCAAAACGTCCCTCACGTGGACCATGCACATAACAACAACAACAACAACAACAACAACAACAATGGGCACACAAGGTTATGTCTGCTTACCGGGCCGTGGTACCGCCTGCCCATAACCTTCCCTCGTTGGAGGCACTAGCGAGAGGCTAGACAATAGATCGCATTAGGGCCTTCCCATAAAGGCAAATGTGGTTGCACTAGAAAGGCTCGGTTCGGTGGAACCTGACCAACTTAGTGACGGAATTTATCCCCAAAATATAATAGTAATGACTGATACTCCGATATCATCTATAAACCTATAATCCAAATCATAGCAATATCCAACAAATAATCCAAAGCTTAATATCATCATACCAAAATACTCCGAGGACAGTATAACACTACTATCATGATGAACCCAAGAACGATAATACTACTACTCAAATATCAAGAACTAACTATCCAGCTATGATCCACATGCAAGCATCATCTCCAACATCATACTCCAAAACATAATATCAACTAGCATCAAGATGAAACTAGCACTAGCCACTAATAATCCAAAGGCAACATGATATTCAAAGTAATACTCCAAGATAATAACAGATACCCTCATGACAATAATCATACTAGCCACTAAGAATCCAAAGGCACATGATATCCAAAGTAATGCTCCAAGATAATAACAGATACCATCATGACAATAATCATACTAGCCACTAAGAATCCAAAGGCACATGATATCCAAAGTAATGCTCCAAGATAATAACAGATACCATCATGACAATAATCATACTAGCCACTAAGAATCCAAAGGCACGTGATATCCAAAGTAATGCTCCAAGATAATAGCATATACCAT
>NC_057806.1:397709774-397711277 GCF_018294505.1 Triticum aestivum | reverse complement strand
AAGAACGATAATACTACTACTCAAATATCAAGAACTAACTATCCAGCTATGATCCACATGCAAGCATCATCTCCAACATCATACTCCAAAACATAATATCAACTAGCATCAAGATGAAACTAGCACTAGCCACTAATAATCCAAAGGCAACATGATATTCAAAGTAATACTCCAAGATAATAACAGATACCCTCATGACAATAATCATACTAGCCACTAAGAATCCAAAGGCACATGATATCCAAAGTAATGCTCCAAGATAATAACAGATACCATCATGACAATAATCATACTAGCCACTAAGAATCCAAAGGCACGTGATATCCAAAGTAATGCTCCAAGATAATAGCATATACCATCATGACAGTAATCATACTAGCCACTACGAATCCAAAGGCACATGATATCCAAATAACCATCAAACTATGAGTCCTAGAACTCCAAGCAATAGCATGGCAATATCAAGATCAAAACAATACTCCGAGACATGCCATGAACAAATCATACATAGCTAATGCAATATTTTAAACAAGTTCAAATAACTTAAACCATGCTACTGCATTGCAATCATGCAAATGGAGGGTGTGGCTTGCCTGGGGTGGAAGAAATCGTCGGGGAGAAGTGCGAGAAGCTCGCGAAAAGAATCACCGGAAATCTCTCTCTCTCGGAGGGGCTGAATAAAGGCAGGGGTAAAATGGTCATTTTTAGAATGCCAAAATATTGTGAAAATGATTCCATTGGAACGGGCTCGACGAAACGAAGAAGTGGGCTCTAGAATCACCCCAATCGGGTTATACGAGTGAAAAGTTGTAAGGTGATGAAGATCAGGGACTTTTTTGCTAGAATATCATCACAAACAAGTCCCTGAGTGGATAAGGCAGAAACAGGTTTTGCGAAAATATGCTTTCTTGAGATGAAAACGTACTTATGCCTAAAGAAGAAACGGAATGCGCTTTCGGTTAAGGGAAAGCGTACTCCGCGGAGTACGTGTCCACTTAACCACGTCAGCGGGTCGGCCCGGTCAACGCGTGAGGCTGACGCGCGGGACCCACTGGTAGGGGGAGGGAGAAGGCGTCGTCTTCGTCTTCAAACCCCGACTCGCCCGCGCAGAATAGAGGATGGGGCCGGCGCCGGCGCCCGTTCCGGCAGCTCTGGTCGTCTCCCGGGCCGTGCAGCATACCGGCACGCTCAGGGGACCAAGACACATTCGTCCAGAGCATCCATCCATCTTGGGGAGGTTGGACTCGAGCGGGACCACAGCTGCGGTGGACGGCGGCTAGGGAGGCGATGGGGCTCGTGGCCAGAGATGCTCCGGCGAAGAGGGGTGGGCTGGGTAGGTTCGCCGGACGTAGGGAGGGGCTTTGGGGGTGGAGAGGAGGAGGGAAAGGGACTGACCCGACCGAATTTAGGAGGATTCCGGTGACGGGCATGGCGGCCATGGGAGGAACAGAGAGCTCCTCGAGCTCAGGTGAGTAGTCATGGAGGTCTATAGGAGAGAGTAGA
>NC_057806.1:397571244-397709485 GCF_018294505.1 Triticum aestivum | reverse complement strand
CGGGATGAGGTGTCACGCTTGCGTCGCTGCGGACGCGTGTCCGGCATCGTGGACGCGTGTGCGCTCGCATGAACTCGGGGGCAGGCGACGGGGGAGACACAATTAAGGTCCTCACGGGGCAGAGGCGACGCCGGGGCACGGGGAGGAAGCGGCCAGGGCACGCACAGATCTAAATGGCCACTGTGTGCTCATGGGCACACGGTGGTTTGCGTCAGTGAGCAAGCTGCCGGAGGGGGGAGGGTTCCAGGGGAACGGTGACGACGAAAGGAAGACACTGGACATGCTCACACGCGCTAAGACGACAAGGCGGAAGCGGACAAAGCAGAAATGGCGCCCTGGACGCGGCCACCGCACACAGAGCACGCGCACAGGCTTGCCAGATGCGTAGTCACCACGAGACAATGAATAGGGAGGGCACGGGAGGATGGCATACCTTGTCTGGGGTGAAGTCCTTACAAGGTAAGTTGCAACTGAGGTGAAATGGTAAGAACTGGCATTGTGGTTAAATGGTAATCAAGATCTGAAGTTTACTGCAGTAAACTTGGACGTGCACTGGTGATCCACAGAAACTTGATTGGGGTCAATGGAGTTGTCTGAGATGTTTAAGGTAAGAAGGACTTTCATCCTGGTAACTATGAGAAGATTGGGATAAAGATTTAATGTAATTGCTTAACAACCACATAATCTGATCAGAAACTAGATTAAGATGATGTACTAAAATGGTGATTCCATTTGGGCTGAAATTTGGCAAGGCTTAATGATTTGGCCAGACAAAGGTTTTGTAAAAATTTCATACCAATTGGTTTTACCAAAATTGAACTTCCTTCACAGCTATTCCCTCTTTCCAGAAACTTGCAAAAATTCTATAGCAATATTAGCTAGATGAATTGATGCCAAATTTGGTGGAGAGAAGTTATTTTGCTAGGACAATGCTCTGGTAAATTTTCAGGAAGAATTAAGCAATATAAAATATACTTGCTTCACAACCTGAAAATATTGAAAAAATCAAAGATTTGATGTGGTGCACACATAGATCAAGGGATGGAGCTAACATGTGGAGAAGTGAGATAATATGAGCACAAGAAGAGGCGTGCAAAATTTCAACTTATTTGGATAATTGTGGCTAGCACTTCCTTCACAAAGGCTTCCCTCAGATAGGAAATTTGAAAAATCACTGAGGAAGTTTGGCTTGGCAAATAATGTTAAATTTTGGCACAGGTCAATTATTTGGACAGGAAAAGATGTCCCAAAAGTTTGGGGTCCAATGGGCAAAGATAAATAGCACTTTCTTCACAATGTGCCATTTAGGACAGGATAGGAAATGAATTTATTGAGCATGATGGGAAATATGGCCATTGAAATATTTTGCCATATTTGAGGAAGATATGGCCAAAACAATTTATAAGAATTATTTGGGGATTTTTGGATGGACAGAAATATAGGTTGCTTCACAACCTAGGGCAGATAGGATTATTCCTTCTAATAGAAAAATGAATATTTCCTAAAAAAGAAATTAGGGTTTGGTCAAGCAGTGGAGTGACATGATCTTGGCAAAGTTTTTAGGATGATGAGCCACTTGGGAGGGGAAATGAGGATGATTTCCCAGATGACAAGGCCACAGAACCACTCCAAAAAGAAAAAAAACAGAGGAAAAAGTCAATAAATCAAAAGAAAAAGAAAAGGGCCAGAATCCAGGCTGTTACACTTGGTCAAAATCAACACCATTGATGCACTCACCTTTCCTTGTTTGGGAGAGAAGAACAGTGCCAGAAGCATGTTGGGGTATTCTTAAAGAAATAAGGAACAAGATGAGGGAGAAGAGAGTGGGGGTTTTCTTCAAGAGAGGAAGCTGAGAGAGAAGAGTGAAATGATGGTTGCTTCATCCATCCAACTTACTGCTAGAAAGGAGGGACTTTTGTGATTTGATGGCTCAATGGGCATTACTGTGGCGCTTCGATCAGGGTAGTCTACCGTGCAGTTAGGCACTCTACTACAGAGTAATTTAGTGCATGGCTAGTGGACCCCGATGTTGGCTATCCCACACGTCAGCGTAAGTGTCTAGCATGGTTCCCGGTGAGTGTCGAGGAGGATCCGCACGGTAGAGCGTGTCCATTGTTTTTCTGAAGAAAAAAATGATTACAGCAAGCATTTCCACTCTTATGATGAAGGAGTGCGAAACACGGCAGCCACTTGAACATACATAGTGCTCCTACTACTAGGCATGTGCAGTGGTTCATACGTCAGTACCACATAATCTTGTTGCTAGTGTAGTAAGATATGACGATAACAAATGATGTTGTGCGCATGTCAACTATATGGACAGTAATGTAACATAGTACCGCTTTTTCGACTGTCTGGTCGAGAATGAACGGTGACATCAATGTTAACAGAACTAGGTCTACAACGCATGGAGAGTACGGTGCTACAGTACTCCACGAAACATGAACCATATGAAGCACAAATCAGTGTTAGCAGGGTGTATGAAGGGTGCACGGGATGGGAGCAAAAGTTCCCTTCTCGACCTACTTTTGGGTGTTTGGCAGAGTGCATGAAGGGTGCATGTAGGTTAACACAAATACACGAAGAGGGAACAACTATATTGAGATGAGAATGCAACCAAACACACCCCCACACGCTTTGTGCTACAATGTCTGATCTGCGCCGTCTGAGTTTGATCCAACAGTCATGTTGCGTAGAGACATGGACATGCCCATGCAGAGGACGCCTAGACGCCACCGAAGTCCCTCTGCTTCTCGAGGCGCACGACCTTGGTGATGCAGGGTGCAACTGCCCACAGAGCCCGCTCCCGGTCGATGGGAGCCAGCTCGTCAAAGATGGTGTCGAATGGCACGAATGGATTCCGGTGACGAAGCCCTGAGAGGATTCGCCCGACAATGGCGACAACAACCTGCAACCCCTCCTTGTCCAACTCCGCCCCCTCCATCGCGTGGAGACGGCTTAGCTCCTCGGAGATATAGGTGTAGAAGGAGACCAAGTCAGGAAGCCACAACTCGTTGAAGTTGACAGGGCGGTCCAATGGGTTTAGCCCGACGGACGACATGGTCTCTGAGGGAGTCTTGGACTAAGGGGTCCTCGGGCGTCTGGCCTGTTAGCCGTGGGCCGGACTGATGGGCTGTGAAGATATGAAGACCGAAGACTGCACTCGTGTCCAGATGGGACTCTCCTTGGCATGGATGGCAAGCTTGGCGATCAAATATGTAGACTCCTTTCTTTGTAACCGACCTTGTGTAACCCTAGATCCTCCCGGTGTCTATATAAACCGGAGGACTTAGTCCGGAAGGGGACAACCACAATCATAGTCATACAGGCTAGGCTTTTAGGGTTTATACATCTCGATCTCGTGGTAGATCAACTCTTGTAATACTCATATTCATCAAGATCAATCAAGCAGGACGTAGGGTATTACCTCCATAGGGAGGGCCTGAACCTGGGTAAACTTCGTGTCCCCTACCTCATGTTACCATCGACCTTAGACGCACAGTTCGGGACCCCCTACCCGAGATCCGCCGGTTTTGACACCGACATTGGTGCTTTCATTGAGAGTTCCACTGTGCCATCCTCAAAAGGTTTGTTGGCTCCTTTAATCATCCACAACGACACTGTCCAAGGGGAGGTCTTCCTCCCCGGATAGATCTTCATGTTCGGCGGCTTCGCACAGCGGGCCAACTAACTTGGCCATCTGGAGCAGATCGATAGCTATGCCCCTGGCCGTCAGGTCAGAGTCGGGAGCTTGAACTACATCGTGGATATCCGCGGAGACTTGATCTTCGACGGATTTGATACCTCGGCAATCGCTCCCCGTCACCTCAATGAACATGACTTAGATCTATCATCGGGCCATACTGTCAGGACCCCGACTCAATGCCACATCGATCTAGCATGTAACACCTCATATCACTTTGCGGCCTCACGCACGGTATTCCCACGGGTGTCGCCTTACCTTTGCCCGGGACCGTTTGCGCCTTTTGGCACACGTATATGATAGTGTCGCTAGCATCCATATGATAAGGAGCCCGGGCTGACATGGCTAGCTGTAAACCCAAAGTGGCACAAACTTACAGGGACATGCATCCATGACCCAGCATCGAACGTGTCGGTCATCAGCGAGTGAATCCAGGCTGTAGCACTGGGCTAGCAGGACTCCGGTGAACCGGGCTGTAGCGGGCTAACAGGACTCCGGTATTCATCGCGTGACATTTCCCCGAGGGGACAGACACAGGAACAAAGAAGGACACATGCCGGCCAGCCTAGGTGTTCCGGAGCAGCAGCAAGCTACCATGGGAACACTAGGAGACATTTCCCGGTAAGAGAGGCTACTAAGGATAAACAACTAGATAGTCAGATCCCACACATACCAAGCATTTCAATAACATACACACAATATGCTCGATATGTGCAAATACAACATGGCATCACAACATGACTCTACGACTCAAGTATTTATTAGGCTCCGAGGAGCGGGATATTACAAACAGGGGTCTCATGACCCAACATTCAGAGCATACAAATCAAAGCACATGCGGAAGCTATGATGTGTGAGTACAGACATCTACAAATGAAAAAGGCTGAGAAGCCTGACTATCTACCAGATCCTGCCGAGGGCACAAGATCGTAGCTGAGGTAACAAGCTAAACGTCGAAGTCCATGCGGAACTACTAGCGAGACCGAAGTCTCTCTGCAAAAACATAAAATAGGCAAACGTGAGTACAAATGTACCCAGCAAGACTTACATCAGAACTAACTACATATGCATCATTATCAACAAAGGGATGGTGGGGGTTTAACTGCAGCAAGCCAGCTTTGACTCGGTGGCTATCCTGAACTACGACTGCAAGCAACTCTTTTGAGGTGGCGCACACGAGTCCACATATTCACCATATCAATACACCACTATGGATCCGCTCCCGTCTCCCTACGAGAACGCCATCCATAGCACTCACGCTTATCTTGTGTATTTTAGGGTATCCACTTTCACTTGTCTATGAACTGATATAAGCAACCCAGAAGTCCTTTACCGCGGACACGGCTATTCGAATAGATGATGTTAACCCTGCAGGGGTGTACTTCTTCATACATGTTTCCACCACTTAGCGTCTGCACACGACATGTGCTCGGCAGACTTCAAGCGAAAGCCGACGTGGGTGTAGACCACGACCTACCTAAACACTCAAGTCTCTAGTCCAGGTTTATCGCCTATTCGGGTTCCATCCATGAGGAGATCCGGCCGGAGTTTCGCTCACAGCCCCAAACGATGTGTGCGGGGTTCCCGAGACACCAAACGGGCGCCGGGTACACCGTGCCACGTGCCTACTGCATCACAGCCCACCCCTCCGGTCAGCGCTGTGCACGGCCTCCAGCATACTACAAACACCAGAAACTACTTGCAACTCCTGGACAGAGGACAAGGGTGAATAAGAAGTCGAGCGGGGTCATATTTCAGGGCCTAATGCATGGTAGTAGCTGAATCATGGATCACAAACACAGAACTCAGTTCCTGAGGACGGCTTCAATGAGACAACCCACCATGTACTCCTACATGGCCTCTCACCGTTACCTTTACCAAATCATGTTCACCACTTAGCTCACACACAGTAGGACATGTTCACACACCTCTGATTCATTCCCGATGAATCAGACCTGACTCAACTCTAAGCAGTAGCAGGCATGACAAACAAACATGAATGAGTAGGCACAACAGGGCTCAAACAACTCCTACTCATACTAGTGGGTTTCATCTATTTACTGTGGCAATGACAGGTCATGCAGAGGATAAAGGGGTTCAGCTACCGCAGCAAGTAACAAATGACTCGTTGTTGTCCTAATGCAGTAAAAGAGAGGAGGGCGAGAGAGTAGGATTGTATCGGAATGAGCAAGGGGGTTTTGCTTGCCTGGCACTTCTGAAGATAACATTCAGTCTTCATCAGTGTCAACGATCACATCATCGGTACAGCGTCTACCGAGGGGGAACAACACCGGCAAACACAGAAGAAACACGATCAATGCAATGCACAGTATGATGCATGCTATGACATGGCAATATGAATGTGTTTTGGGCTAATGCATCTAGAACAAGTTAAATGGGGTTGGTTTGAATACAAGATTCAAATTCAAACTCCATATGTGAGAGTTTAAATGCCATTTATTTGTTTTGTCCAAAACAGAGGACAAACATTATTCAAACATGCATGAAAATGGTACAGATGGATTCCTTGAATTTTTCTGATAATTTTTCATATATAATTTGTTTGATTTGGAGTCACGGTTGAATTACTATGATTTTTAGAAGTTTTAGCTATTTTCTGAAATAAATAAATCGTTTAGATTTATTTAAAATCCAGAAAAGGGTTTACTGCGTCAGCATGATGTCATCATGACGTCAGCAAGTCAACGAGGCACGGTCCAGGTCAAACCTGACACGTGGGTCCCGCGTGTCAGTGTAATTAGATTAACTAATTCAATTAGTACTAATCCTAATTAACTAACAGGGCTGGGGCCCACCTGTCATTGAGTCAGGGGGAGTCAAACTGGGGTCAAACCCGGGTCAACTCGGTCAGCGGGGTCAATCCTGCCGGCGTTGAGTCGCCGGCGAGGCCGAGACGGCGGAGAGGCTCGGATTTTGTCCTCCGGCGACCAAATTAGCGGCCGAGACCACCTATAGAGAGCTGGCACTCTCGCGCATCCATTGCAGCAAGCAGGAGAGGCTGCAGTGGAGTGAGCTCGCCGGAGTCGAGCTCGTGGCGGCGGCGGGAGTACGGGCGAGGTCGGGGTTGGCGCTAGGGGGCACGGGAGGGGGAGCTGGTGTGTGTGTTAGGTTCCTGGTGAGGTGTGGAGCACGTTGTCGTGCTCGGGAGTTAGCTACGGTGGCTCTGGCCTTGTCTGCGTCATCACCGGCGGCGAGGAGCTCACGGCCCCGGTGAAAAGGGCGGCTAGAGTGCGGGAACGAGCGCGGGGAGGAGGGGGAATGGAAGAGGAGCTCACAGCGGATCCGGTAGAGGCAACGGCGAGGCCGGGGAGGGGCTGGAGCTCGCGAATCCTTGAAAGTTCGCCGGCGGCTGAAGGTTGGGGACGAGCTCCGGGAAGACGCCACAGGGCTCCTGCGGTCGAATGGGTTGGTGTAGAGGACGCAGAAGGCGATGGCGGTTCCGCTGGACTCATCGGAGAGGCACGGGGTGGACGGTGGCCGTGGTGGTGCTCATCGGCGGCGGCGGGTGTGTTCGGTGGCTACGTGCGAGAGAGCCAGAGGAGGAGAGGAGCTCGGGGAGAGAGTGAGAGGCCTGGGGGCGCATGGCTGTCTCCGTGGCGCTGGAAGGGCCTCGAGGGCGTGAGGCAGGCAGGGAGGAGGCCTCGGCGTCGCCAGCGCTCGCCACCGAGCTGCTTCGGGGCGAGGGGAGGAAGGCGACAGGAAGAGGTGGGCTGGGCCGGTCCTGTTGGGCCACCAGGTAAGTGGACCAGGTGAGAACTGTTCTTTTAATTTTTCTGTTCTGTTACCCTTTTTATTTTATTTTGCCATTGTTTTCAAATTCAAAATAATTTCTAACAGTGCCAAAACATTCTGAAATATTTTATGTTACCTCTCTAGACTATTCCAAAAGTACATAAAACATTTCAAAGCATTTGAAAATATATTCATTATATATTGTGAATATATCCCCAAATTCAAATAGATTATTAATTTAAATTCAGAGACCAAATAATTCCTTAAAAATGTTCCAAAATTTTGGTTTATTATATAACTCTTGCCAAAATTCACAAAACTATTTTTAGGCATTTTGGATTCACAGAATGCAATTTAAAGGGTGCTTGCCCTTCTTTTAATTAGATTTCTGAGGTTTCAACAATCCTCAATTCAAGTTTCATTTGAATTTAAACATGATGCTCACATGGAACCTAGCATAGGTCAGGCCAGAACTAGGGATGTGACAACTCACCCCCACTAAACAAGAATCTCGTCCCGAGATTCAAGACGCGAGGTAAGAAGACAAAGGGGACACTAAGTAACACAAACTTCATGATCCAACTGCCTTCTCGAGGTTGTTGGTTATCCGACTCAAATTGAACTTGATGTCTTGCCTTCGAAATCTCAATCCAACATGACGATGACAGAAGGAAACTCTACAGAATCGATCTTCTCAAAGTTCGAACAACTCGGGATCAACTCACGAAAGGAAACATAGCAACATCTCTTGAGCTGAGACACGAAGCACACATCTAGAGGATGGAGTGGAACAGATGACGAAGGTTCACTAGGTAGACAATAATTCCACACTTACGAGGGTGGTGAATGGTTGTCAACGTAGCGAGGAGTTGAGTTGCCATGATACCTCAGCGAGACATCCTGGAGGAGGGTGATTCGTAGATATATCCCCTTAAGTGGCAAAAAGAATTACCTTTCATTCAGAGATCATTGAAACTCTTCATACCAGCCTAAGGCAATCACAAGCGATCATTTGAAAGAGTTCTAAAGAATGACATACTCGGACTAGAATGGATGACGTGGACTACCTTGTTGAAGACAACACAAGGGATGATTTTGCTTATTATCGGAAATGTATGGGACCCATGGTAGGATGGCACAATGACGGTGCAAGCTGGAAACAAAACACAAGTGCTGGAAATGATGCTGATAACTGGGGAGGAGCTCAGCAGTAGAGAGTGATTCCACTGATGGAGTGGTTATAGCATAACCGAAAAGACTAGGAGCAATCCCAGTTAGTGTCGGCGATAATACCTAGTGCTTGTGCGTGCTCTCAAGAACTTGAGCATTTCCATAATCATCAAGATTTTACCAATATCCGTGTCAAGGATCCTGGCAACACAACTTGCTACCATGATGAATGATGATGGATGATGCAGATGCAAAGGAAGATAACACTTTCTCAGATTTCACCCTTGGCGGGGCCAAGGAAATAAAATCTGGATAATCGACCGAGAGACATTTGACACTCCGCTTCTAATGTTCTCCTTGATGTACTAGCGTATCCCATTCCTTGAAATGGTCTGGTATCTAGAACATCAAGTAAAGGTCGGACTTCGGAAACACAAAAATCATAAGGCATAACTAGGGAGTAAATCCTACGAAGTCCTTATGGGGAGGTGGCCAACTTCTTCAATCAAGATACTACAACAATAGGCCTTCCGGCGGGGTGTGTTGGCCACGACATCCACTTTACCGGTTACAGAGTGACCAATATTATAATCCTTGGAAAACATTCCAACCATCATATCTGCCTGAGATTCAGATCCGGTTGGTGTCAGAATATTCTAGACTCATCGAGTCTAGAAAGTAAAATGAAAGTTTGCAACACAAATCGACGAGATAACGTTGGGAGATTCTCGGGAAGTGAACTATGGTAGTAAGCTCCAAAACATGAGCTGGTACTGCTACACACATGTGAACACGCTGTCTCAGACAAGCATGACCACGTGGTAGTCTTATAATAAAACACTACCGAGTTCAGGTGGGGAAACCATCAACAAGGATATCGAAGTCCTTGCATAAGGCATGCTCTTAAGAAGGAACTTCTTCTCCTTGAACAAATCAATCGGTGGCTTGGTGTGCTCGGGACACATATGGAATGAAGGTTGCAAGTCTCCAGACCACAGAATACTTCGCACGTATGCATGACTGACTTGGGATGATTCCAGAGGAAGCAACATTGACTTTCTCGAATCCATGGCGGCAACTTGCTCCAAGTGCACATGAATTAGAGGAAGTCACTCCTTTCATCCGAACATATACCTCATGAGCGGAACACGAAAATAATGCTTACACAAGTTTCCAACGCTAGCCTGATGTTCATCATGAATTATGGAGGAGATAAAATGTTGCTAATGGGCTCAACAACAACTCATCAGAATTTCCATATCACTGGAATTCCGCCATTATGTGAACAAGGTGATAGTATTGGTCAGACCAAAAGATGGAATGGTGTATGCTCGAGGGATCAACCACGAGTAAGACAACATTATGAACATCGTTGGTTTCTGATTTGACTTGACGATAGCCCATACTCAAATCCACGTTTTGACAAGACAATAGATCCAACAACTGATCACGAGGACCAATCGATGGAGATATCATCCTTCTTCAACACACACACACACAAGAAGATATCCCTTAACATGAACTAAGTCAGACAAGCTTTTATCTCCCAACTCTCCAAGTTGTTGTCTAGCTCAACCAACTAGCTTAGGAATATCCAACACAGATTCTTGGAGAAGGAGTGATTTATAAGAAAACCAACTTGGTCACGAACTCAACATAGCGGCCAGGTGACAACCTGGTAATACTGCCGAGAAGATATTCGGAAAATCACGAACCACCGATATGTTAGTAAGCTCGAGAACAATCTCGCTTTCCAGAGCAAGACGATATGATCAAATAAGCAAGGATTGGCACTATCCTAACTCATTGATCGGAGAGTGCACCAGAAATAAGGACTAGGTAGCACAATCAACCTTAGGGTGACGATTCAATAATCAACACGCTAAGAATGAGGTTATCGTCCATTTAACTACCAAGCAATGGAGTTGCTAGGAGTATTGATTTCACACACCATGATTCACTTGTCGGCATTCTGGTTACCATAGCACATGAACCGAGGAATGAACAATGATGGCAAGAAGTATCACTGTACCAAGAGTTCATAGGATGGTGTGCAGTTCCTATAATAATCCCGATATAAAAGATGGTAATACTCCAAGGTAGAACAGAACAAAAGCTGGATTAGCAATTTGATCTGCGGAGCACAACTTCTTTGACCCAACCCTGGATATGGGTCAGGTTCTGGAGTTTGTTTCTCCTAGTCATTCCAGAATAGAATGGCTTGACGGACCACAAAAATAATAGGCATCGATGAACGAATGCATACATACTCTTGACTATCAATTGATAGACGACGGTCAGAAGACAACTAAAGGGGGACAACTCAAAGGAACATATGTTTTTCTGAGTTGTGGATGCATGGACTAGCATGTTGAACCAAGTTCAACATGTTTCTTTCGGATAACCCATGCAGAAAGGTAGAACTGGCAGAGTGACGATTTATGAATGGAGAACTCCTCAAGAGTACTCTGATTGTGATCTTTTGATCCAACAAACTTCTGCCATAAAGTGGTTCATAATATTTGGAAGAAGGAAATACCACGAACTTCGAGGACTAATGCAAAGGTTACTAATAACCTAAAGGAACTTGCAAACACTATCAACATGAAGTAAGTAGAGTGAATCTCGGGTTCAAGAACCCAGGAATAGAATACCTACTACTAAGTAGCATCACGGGATGCTTTCGAGAATAAAGGCCAGAAGCATCACAGTGGGACGCAAATCATGGCTAGATTACTAGATGATCCCCTAAGCACTTAGGGTCATAATTATTAACTCCAACATATATGTCGAGGCAATAGAGTACCTCAACTCACTAATTTGTGTGATTAATCTGACCAAAAGGACATCGGGAACGGAAAGAAGGGATTTGCAAATGCATCAGACTGTTTAGAAACCTGGGATGACTCGGACAGCATAACGGCTATAAATGCTCAAAAAGATTTGAGACATGCTACAAAAATGGTGGCATAGCCACTCAGAAGCACAATTCCAAGGTTTCGAGATCAACAGTTAACATACGGAAGTAGTAGAGGCTGAACAGAGGCTTAAGTCCAACAATTCTATAAGTCTACGGATTAGTAACACATGATCCTGATAGAAAGAAGAGAAAGCCTAGTTCCTTAACCCCGTAGGAAAGATAAGATGACTCAGATCAGAAGGGCATAAGGTATAAGGAGTAAAAAGAGCCTTATGTTCCATCCCACAATCAATTCCCTTATATAACTAAAGAATTTCTAGACTCAACTTCGACCAGTTTGGCTTGGTAATCCTACAGGCAGTCAAGCTCTAATACCAACGCTGTCAGGACCCCGACTCAATGCCACATCGATCTAGCATGTAACACCTCATATCACTTTGCGGCCTCACGCACGGTATTCCCACGGGTGTCGCCTTACCTTTGCCCGGGACCGTTTGCGCCTTTTGGCACACGTATATGATAGTGTCGCTAGCATCCATATGATAAGGAGCCCGGGCTGACATGGCTAGCCGTAAACCCAAAGTGGCACAAACTTACAGGGACAGGCATCCATGACCCAGCATCGAACGTGTCGGTCATCAGCGAGTGAATCCAGGCTGTAGCACTGGGCTAGCAGGACTCCGGTATTCATCGCGTGACATTTCCCCGAGGGGACAGACACAGGAACAAAGAAGGACACATGCCGGCCAGCCTAGGTGTTCCGGAGCAGCAGCAAGCTACCATGGGAACACTAGGAGACATTTCCCGGTAAGAGAGGCTACTAAGGATAAACAACTAGATAGTCAGATCCCACACATACCAAGCATTTCAATAACATACACACAATATGCTCGATATGTGCAAATACAACATGGCATCACAACATGACTCTACGACTCAAGTATTTATTAGGCTCCGAGGAGCGGGATATTACAAACAGGGGTCTCATGACCCAACATTCAGAGCATACAAATCAAAGCACATGCGGAAGCTATGATGTGTGAGTACAGACATCTACAAATGAAAAAGGCTGAGAAGCCTGACTATCTACCAGATCCTGCCGAGGGCACAAGATCGTAGCTGAGGTAACAAGCTAAACGTCGAAGTCCATGCGGAACTACTAGCGAGACCGAAGTCTCTCTGCAAAAACATAAAATAGGCAAACGTGAGTACAAATGTACCCAGCAAGACTTACATCAGAACTAACTACATATGCATCATTATCAACAAAGGGATGGTGGGGGTTTAACTGCAGCAAGCCAGCTTTGACTCGGTGGCTATCCTGAACTACGACTGCAAGCAACTCTTTTGAGGTGGCGCACACGAGTCCACATATTCACCATATCAATACACCACTATGGATCCGCTCCCGTCTCCCTACGAGAACGCCATCCATAGCACTCACGCTTATCTTGTGTATTTTAGGGTATCCACTTTCACTTGTCTATGAACTGATATAAGCAACCCAGAAGTCCTTTACCGCGGACACGGCTATTCGAATAGATGATGTTAACCCTGCAGGGGTGTACTTCTTCATACATGTTTCCACCACTTAGCGTCTGCACACGACATGTGCTCGGCAGACTTCAAGCGAAAGCCGACGTGGGTGTAGACCACGACCTACCTAAACACTCAAGTCTCTAGTCCAGGTTTATCGCCTATTCGGGTTCCATCCATGAGGAGATCCGGCCGGAGTTTCGCTCACAGCCCCAAACGATGTGTGCGGGGTTCCCGAGACACCAAACGGGCGCCCGGTACACCGTGCCACGTGCCTACCGCATCACAGCCCACCCCTCCGGTCAGCGCTGTGCACGGCCTCCAGCATACTACAAACACCAGAAACTACTTGCAACTCCTGGACAGAGGACAAGGGTGAATAAGAAGTCGAGCGGGGTCATATTTCAGGGCCTAATGCATGGTAGTAGCTGAATCATGGATCACAAACACAGAACTCAGTTCCTGAGGACGGCTTCAATGAGACAACCCACCATGTACTCCTACATGGCCTCTCACCGTTACCTTTACCAAATCGTGTTCACCACTTAGCTCACACACAGTAGGACATGTTCACACACCTCTGATTCATTCCCGATGAATCAGACCTGACTCAACTCTAAGCAGTAGCAGGCATGACAAACAAACATGAATGAGTAGGCACAACAGGGCTCAAACAACTCCTACTCATACTAGTGGGTTTCATCTATTTACTGTGGCAATGACAGGTCATGCAGAGGATAAAGGGGTTCAGCTACCGCAGCAAGTAACAAATGACTCGTTGTTGTCCTAATGCAGTAAAAGAGAGGAGGGCGAGAGAGTAGGATTGTATCGGAATGAGCAAGGGGGTTTTGCTTGCCTGGCACTTCTGAAGATAACATTCAGTCTTCATCAGTGTCAACGATCACATCATTGGTACAGCGTCTACCGAGGGGGAACAACACCGGCAAACACAGAAGAAACACGATCAATGCAATGCACAGTATGATGCATGCTATGACATGGCAATATGAATGTGTTTTGGGCTAATGCATCTAGCAACAAGTTAAATGGGGTTGGTTTGAATACAAGATTCAAATTCAAACTCCATATGTGAGAGTTTAAATGCCATTTATTTATTTTGTCCAAAACAGAGGACAAACATTGTTCAAACATGCATGAAAATGGTACAGATGGATTCCTTGAATTTTTCTGATAATTTTTCATATATAATTTGTTTGATTTGGAGTCACGGTTGAATTACTATGATTTTTAGAAGTTTTAGCTATTTTCTGAAATAAATAAATCGTTTAGATTTATTTAAAATCCAGAAAAGGGTTTACTGCGTCAGCATGACGTCATCATGACGTCAGCAAGTCAACGAGGCACGGTCCGGGTCAAACCTGACACGTGGGTCCTGCGTGTCAGTGTAATTAGTTTACCTAATTCAATTAGTACTAATCCTAATTAACTAACAGGGCTGGGCCCACCTGTCATTGAGTCAGGGGGAGTCAAACTGGGGTCAAACCCGGGTCAACTCGGTCAGCGGGGTCAATCCCGCCGGCGTTGAGTCGCCCGCGAGGCCGAGACGGCGGAGAGGCTCGGATTTTGTTCTCCGGCGACCAAATTAGCGGCCGAGACCACCTACAGAGAGCTGGCACTCTCGCGCATCCATTGGAGCAAGCGGGAGAGGCTGCAGTGGAGTGAGCTTGCCGGAGTCGAGCTCGTGGCGGCGGCCGGAGTACGGGCAAGGTCGGGGTTGGCGCTAGGGGGCACGGGAGGGGGAGCTGGTGCGTGTGTTAGGTTCCTGGTGAGGTGTGGAGCACGTTGCCGTGCTCGGGAGTTAGCTACGGTGGCTCTGGCCTTGTCTGCATCATCGCCGGCGGCGAGGAGCTTACGGCCCCGGTGAAAAGGGCGGCTAGGGTGCGGGAACGAGCGCGGGGAGGAGGGGGAATGGAAGAGGAGCTCACAGTGGATCCGGTAGAGGCAACGGCGAGGCCGGGGAGGGGTTGGAGCTCGCGAATCCTCGAAAGTTCGGCGGCGGCTGAAGGTTGGGGACGAGCTCCGGGAAGACGCTACAGGGCTCCTGCGGTCGAATGGGTTGGTGTAGAGGACGCAGAAGGCGATGGCGGTTCCGCTGGACTCATCGGAGAGGCACGGGGTGGACGGTGGCCGCGGTGGTGCTCATCGGCGGTGGCGGGTGTGTTCGGTGGCTGCGTGCGAGAGAGCCAGAGGAGGAGAGGAGCTCGGGGAGAGAGTGAGAGGCCTGGGGGGCGCGTGGCTGTCTCCGTGGCACTGGAAGGGTCTCGAGGGCATGAGGCAGGCAGGGAGGAGGCCTCGGCGTCGCCAGCGCTCGCCACCAAGCTGCTTCGGGGCGAGGGGAGGAAGGCGACAGGAAGAGGTGGGCTGGGCCGCGCTGGGCCGGTCCTGTTGGGCCACCAGGTAAGTGGACCAGGTGAGAACTGTTCTTTTAATTTTTCTGTTCTGTTACCCTTTTTATTTTATTTTGCCACTGTTTTCAAATTCAAAATAATTTCTAACAGTGCCAAAACATTCTGAAATATTTTATGTTACCTCTCTGGACTATTCCAAAAGTACATAAAACATTTCAAAGCATTTGAAAATATATTCATTATATATTGTGAATATATCCCCAAATTCAAATAGATTATTAATTTAAATTCAGAGACCAAATAATTCCTTAAAAATGTTCCAAAATTTTGGTTTGATATATAACTCTTGCCAAAATTCACAAAACTATTTTTAGGCATTTTGGATTCACAGAATGCAATTTAAAGGGTGCTTGCCCTTCTTTTAATTAGATTTCTGAGGTTTCAACAATCCTCAGTTCAAGTTTCATTTGAATTTAAACATGATGCTCACATGGAACCTAGCATAGGTCAGGCCAGAACTAGGGATGTGACACATACCCAGGAAATTGCACCTGTAACCGCTCTGGCCTTAGATCTGGAGCATGTCACGCCATCCTAGGATAGGAAGCTTAACCCCGCCACGGAAGCCGCAGACTCCACGGTGTTGGAGCCGCACATAGACCTAACCTCTGGTAATGCATGAGTCATCGGAACCTCGGGCTCGTTTCCGGTTAAAAGTTCCGAACTATGTGCGTCCGTGCACGTCGAGCATGATCGGTTATTGATCGTCGAATTTAGCGTTGCGGACATCTTCCGGCACTCACCCTTGGACGATGTGCTGAATGCATTAAAAAATCTATCCTTAGCGGGGATTCACGGTCGAACTATATCCGATTCGAACTAGAAGCTGATGATTGGGAATTTCGCTCCCCACCCACCACCCACTTTTTAGCCATTGTCAAAAACTTAACAGACATGCTCGATTATGGCTCCGAAGACATCGATGGTATGCACGACAATGCAGATGAGGAGCATGGCCAAAACCCGCAGTTTACCGGACGTGGGACGACCACTTCTTTATACGACGTATATATGGTGGATACGCCTAAAGAGTCTAATGAAGACGACAAAGAAGATCCAGTCGAGGACAAACCTCCTGGGACACAGCCTAAGAGCCGACGTCAGCGGCGCCGCTCTAAGTCACGTCGTGCAAAAGATAGCAATACCGGCACAGGAGAAGATAATACTCCTGACGGTGCCGACGATAATGAAGACCCCACTGAAGCAACTCCTGAACAAGAAGAACAGGAAGATGGGGAAGATAGCCCCGACGAATAGGCCTTCAACAAAGACTCGGAGGACAGTAATTATCTTGCGCTCTCCGAGGATGAGGTGAGCCTCGGCAACGAGGATTTCATCATACCTGAAGAACCTCTCGAGCAGGAATGCTTCAAGCGCCAGCTAATAGCCACCGCAAGAAGCCTGAAAAAGAAGCAGCAACAACTTCAAGCTGATCAAGACCTGTTAAATGATAGATGGACTGATGTCCTGGTAGCCAAAGAATACGGCCTTAAGCGCCCAGCCAACAGTTACCCGAAGCGCAAGCTGCTACCTCAGTTTGATGATGAGGCGTTGTAGCCCATACCATCATCACACAACGAGGCTGTCCGACTACCACGTGGTCGGGATAAAGCGGCAACTCAAGCCGAACACCAGCCCGCCCCGCCCCATTATAAAGGCAAAGATAAAACAACTCATGGTCACACATATGACCTCTGGCAGGGCTTGAACAATAGAGTAGGGCATACCAGATAGATATATGGATCGCGAGGACGTACCTCGGCACGTGTCGACGGCCATCTATTAGGATGTGACAAGCCTAGTCAGGCACGGGACGAACACCACAGATGGACTCCATCGGAGCTACATCGCGATGCGGCCCGATATAGAGGCGCCGCCCACCCTCTTTGCTTCACTGACGAAGTAATGGATCATGAATTCCCAGAAGGGTTTAAACCCGTAAATATCGAATCATACGACGGAACAGCTGACCCCGCGGTGTGGATCGAGGACTTTATTCTCCACATTCATATGGCTCGCGGAGATGACCTCCACGCCACCAAATATCTCCCTTTAAAACTCAAAGGGCCATCTCGGCACTGGCTAAACAGTCTGCCTAAAAATTCTATTGGCAGCTGGGAGGACTTGGAAGAGGCTTTCCTCGACAACTTCCAAGGTACATATGTCCGGCCACCAGATGCCGATGACTTAAGTCACATTGTCCAGCAACCCAGAGAGTCACCCAAGAAGCTCTGGGCTAGGTTCTTAGTTAAAAAGAACCAAATCGTCGACTGTCCGGACGCGGAAGCCCTAGCGGCCTTCAAGCACAACGTCCGGGACGAGTGGCTCGCTCGCCACCTCGGTCAAGAAAAACCAAAATCCATGCCAGCCCTTACCGCTCTGATGACCCGTTTTTGCACGGGAGAAGACAGCTAGCTCGCTCGTAGAAGCAACATCGCCAGTGATCCGGGCACTTCAGAAGTCCGGGACAGCAATGGCAAACCACGACACAGCAAAAATAAACGCCGCAATGATAACGAAAGAACGCATGACACAGCGGTTAACGCAGGATTCCGAGGCCCCAAGTCCGGTCAACAGAAGAAGCCATTTAAGGCAAACAGAGATGGACCATCCAATCTGGACAAGATATTGGACCGGCCTTGCCAGATTCATGGCCACCCTAACAAACCAGCTAATCATACCAACAGAAGTTGTTGGGTCTTCAAGCAGGCTGGCAAGCTCAATGCCGAACACAAGGGGAGGAGGCCGCCGGGCGATAGCGATGACGAAGAGGCTCACTAACCAAATTCCGGGGGTCAGAAGCAATTTCCCCCGAAGTGAAAACAGTGAACATGGTATATGTGACACACGACTCTACAGGGGAGCTGGAGAGAGACTCGATCTGGACTGAGGATCACACTACGGCAACCTCAGCCGAAGTACAAAGCGGTCTCGTTAAACCGCATACCTTGTTGGCGGTTAAGCAACCAGTCTCCATTCAACAGGATCGACCAAGTTTGGAGCAGGACTAGTAGTTCGGCTTCTGCCGTCCGCCTCATATACCTATGAAATGTGTACCGCGCATACATAAGTATGCACTTCAAATAGCCTGGGCATCGGCAGAAGCATAACACGGACGGATCTACAAAGTACTCCCATAAACTACTTCATTTTCCCTTTTTCTAAATTACTCTTTCTTTTTCCATTATCCTTTGCCAGGTAGCGCAAAGGCTGGTCATCTCATGGACGATATCAGAGTCCGGGTTCATAAATTCACTCAAAGACTACTCCTATTAAGGAGCCCCTCCACCGAGGAAAGGCGGCGTAGACATGCGATAGGAGGTCCAAAATAACTTTTTGTAGACCGCAATCTCTATTTTTCGAGCCTGTAAAGTGCCTGTTTCCTCAGCCGCCGACCCCTAGCATGTCAAATAGCAGGGGTTGTGGCGTTATTAGCTATAAATGACAATCGGCATGTCACTTAGGTTCTAGTGAATATACTCCGTATCCGGTATTCACTTTTCTATAAAGAACCGAATTTTGCTCCTTTTGGTTGTTTCACACACCCACCCCGGCATACCTTGCCAGGGGCTTGGCATAGGAACAAAATAAGTTGCCAATAAAGTCCGAACAGCTTCATAGCATACTTCGGCGTCGCGAGCTTGGCCCTATATGGATCAGCTCTGAATCATGTCTTGGGTCAATAGTTGGGTTGCTCGGATCGTGTCCTTGCTACCATATGTTCCGCTCTATCAACTAGGGTAGTAAAGGGAGAACTACTGCGATTGTGTTTCCAGTTCATCTGGTCAAACACCTCAGTAGAGAAAGCCGAAAACTGACTATCATGATGGGGCGAGAGCTGGTCAATCGCTCGATGACTTAACGGGATCTTTTGAGATTCCCTCGTATTATACGAAGGACCTTCTTTCGGGTCATACATGTAACGCACCGCATTGGGATAACTGCATACATAATAGGATCTATATCGTAGATCCACCATAAAATTCCTATGGCTAAGTGAAAGTGTTAATGCCCTATAGTCCGATTGCCTAGTTCACCGCATTGATACCTCCTTTTTGGACCAAGAAGTTGGGTTAAGAGTGATCAATTGCTTTTCGAACACCCTCATATTTCCTACGAGGGGGCTTGATACATCTCCAACGTATCTATAATTTTTGATTGCTCCATGCTATATTATCTACTGTTTTGGACATTATTGGGCTTTATTATCCACTTTTATATTATTTTTGGGACTAACCTACTAACCGGAGGCCCAGCCCAGAATTGTTGTTTTTTGCCTATTTTAGGGTTTCGAAGAAAAGGAATATCAAACGGAGTCCAAACGGAATGAAACCTTTGGGAACATGATTTTCTCACCGAACATGATCTAGGAGACTTGGACCCTACGTCAAGAAACAAAGGAGGAGGCCACGAGGTAGGGGGACGCGCCTACCCCCCCAGGCAAGCCCTCCACCCTCATGGGCCCCCTGTTGCTCCACTGACGTACTCCTTGCTCCTATATATACCTACGTACCCCCAAATGATCAGATACGGAGCCAAAACCCTAATTCCACTGCCGCAACTTTATGTATCCACGAGATCCCATCTTGGGGCCTGTTCCGGAGCTCCGCCGGAGGGGTATCCATCATGGAGGGCTTCTACATCATCACCATAGCCCCTCTGATGAAGTGTGAGTAGTTTACCTCAGACCTACGGGTCCATAGTTATTACCTAGATGGCTTCTTCTCTCTTTTTGGATCTCAATACAATGTTCTCCCCCTCTCTTGTGGAGATCTATTCGATGTAATCTTCTTTTTGCGGTGTGTTTGTTGAGACCGATGAATTGTGGGTTTATAATCAAGTCTATCTATGAACAATATTTGAATCTTCTCTGAATTCTTTTATGTATGATTGGTTATCTTTGCAAGTCTCTTTGAATTATCAGTTTGGTTTGGCCTACTAGATTGATCTTTCTTGCAATGGGAGAAGTACTTAGCTTTGGGTTAAATCGTGTGGTGTCCTTTCCCAGTGACAGTAGGGGCAGCAAGGCACGTATTGTGTTGTTGCCATCGAGGATAACAAGATGGGGTTTTCATCATATTGCATGAGTTTATCCCTCCACATCATGTCATCTTGCTTAAGGTGTTACTCTGTTTTCATTAACTTAATACTCTAGATGCATGCTGGATAGCGGTCGATGAGTGGAGTAATAGCAGTAGATGCAGGCGGGAGTCGGTCTACTTGTCTCGGACGTGATGCCTATATACATGATCATACCTAGATATTCTCATAACTATGCTCAATTCTGTCAATTGCTCACCAGTAATTCATTCACCCATCGTAAAATACCTATGCTCTTGAGAGAAGCGACTAGTGAAACCTACGGCCCCCGGGTCTATCTTCATCATATTAATCTTCCAATACTTAGTTATTTCCTTTGCTTTTTTTACTTTGCTTTTATTTTTGCATCTTTATCATAAAAATACCAAAAATAT
Organism: Triticum aestivum; assembly: GCF_018294505.1. Lineage (NCBI taxonomy): Eukaryota > Viridiplantae > Streptophyta > Magnoliopsida > Poales > Poaceae > Triticum > Triticum aestivum. The sequence continues at coordinate 397,688,500 of NC_057806.1, read as the reverse complement.
TATCTTATCATATCTATCAGATCTCACTCTCATAAGTGGCCGTGTAGGGATTGACAACCCCTTATCGCGTTGGTTGCGAGGATTTATTTGTTTTGTATAGGTGCGAGGGACTCGCGCGTAGCCTCCTACTAGATTGATACCTTGGTTCTCAAAAGCTGAGGGAAATACTTATGATACTTTGCTGCATCATCCCTTCCTCTTTGGGGAAAACCAAAGCACTGCTCAAGAGGTAGCAAGAAGGATTTCTGGCGCCGTTGCCGGGGAGGTTCGCCCAAGTCAAGATTTGACTCCCGACAACGAGCCATTTCTGGCGCCGCTGCCGGGGAGTCTACGCAAAAGTCAATATACCAAGTACCCATCACAATCCTTATCTCCCGCATTACATTATTTGTCGTTTGCCTCTCGTTTTCCTCTCCCCCACTTCACCCTTGCCGTTTTATTCGCCCTCTCTCTCTATCCTCCCTCTCTTTCCCTATTTGCCTCTTTTTTCCCGCTTGCTTTTTGTTTGCTTGTGTGTTGGATTGCTTGCTTGTCACGATGGCTCAAGATAACACTAAATTGTGTGACTTTAACAATACCCACAACAATGATTTTATTAGCATTCTGATTGCTCCTCTTACCGATGTTGAATCTTGTGAAATTAATGCTGCCTTGCTGAATCTTGTCATGAAAGATCCGTTTTCCGGCCTTCCTAGTGAAGATGCCGCTACCCATCTAAATAGCTTCGTTGTTTTGTGTGATATGCAAAAGAAGAAAGATGTGGATAACGATATTGTTAAATTGAAGCTATTTCCTTTTTCACTTAGAGATCGTGCTAAAGCTTGGTTTTCGTCTTTGCCTAAAAATAGTATTGATTCATGGAATAAGTGCAAAGATGCTTTTATCTCTAAGTATTTTCCTCCCGCTAAGATCATCTCCCTTAGAAATGATATTATGAATTTTAAGCAACTTGATCATGAACATGTTGCACAAGCTTGGGAGAGGATGAAATTAATGATACGTAATTGCCCTACTCATGGTTTGAATTTGTGGATGATTATACAAAATTTTTATGCCGGATTGAATTTTGCTTCTAGAAATCTTTTAGATTCGGTCGCGGGAGGCACTTTTATGGAAATCACTTTAGGACAACCTACTAAACTCCTAGATAATATTATGGTTAATTATTCTCAATGGCATACTGAAAGATCTACTAATAAAAAGGTGCACGCGATAGAAGAAATTAATGTTTTGAGTGGAAAGATGGATGAACTTATGAAATTATTTGCTAGTAAGAATGTTTCTTCTGATCCTAATGATATGCCCTTGTGTACTTTGATTGAGAATAATAATGAATCTATCGATGTGAATTTTGTTGGTAGGAACTATTTTGGTAACAACGCGTATAGAGGAAATTTTAATCCTAGATCTTATCCTAGTAATCCCTCTAATAATTATGGTAATCCCTACAACAATTCTTATGGAAATTATAATAAGATTCCCTCTGATTTTCAATCTAATATTAAAGAATTTATTACTTTGCAAAAGAATTTCAATGCTTTGATTGAAGAAAAAATGCTTAAGATTGATGAGTTGGCTAGGAACATTGATAGAATTTCTCTTGATGTTGATTCTTTGAAACTTAGATCTATTCCACCTAAGCATGATATCAATGAGTCTCTCATAGACATGAGAATTTCCATTGATGAGTGCAAAGAAAGAACTGCTAGGATGCGTGCTAAGAAAGGTGCCTTTATAAGAGCGTGTTCTTCTAGTTCCTATGAAAATAAAGATGAATATCTAAAAGTTATTGATGTCTCCCCTATTAAATCTTTGTTTTGCAATATGAATCTTAATAATGATGGGACTGAATATGATCCACCTTTACCTAGAAGGCGTTCCAAGAATTCGGAGTTTTTAGATCTTGATGCTAAAATTGATGAAAGTGGGATCGAAGAAATTAAAACCCTAGATGTTGCTAAACCCACTACTTTGGATTTCAAGGAATTTAATTATGAAAATTGCTCTTTGATTTATTGTATTTCCTTGTTGCAATCCATGCTAAATTCTCCTCACGCTTATAGTCAAAATAAAGTGTTCACTAAACGTATCATTGATGCCTTGATGCAATCTTATGAGGAAAAACTTGAATTGGAAGTTTTTATCCCTAGAAAACTTTATGATGAGTGGGAACCAACTATTAAAATTAAGATTAAAGAACATGAGTTCTCTGCTTTATGTGATTTGGGTGCTAGTGTTTCCACGATTCCAAAGACTTTGTCTGATTTGTTAGGTTTCCGTGATTTTGATGATTCCTCTCTAAACTTGCACCTTGTGGATTCCACTATTAAGAAACCTATGGGAAGAAGTAATGATGTTCTTATTGTTGCAAATAGGAATTATGTACCCATAGATTTTATTGTTCTTGACATAGATTGCAATCCTTCATGTCCTATTATTCTTGGTAGACCTTTCCTTAGAACGATTGGTGCAATTATTGATATGAAGGAAGGAAATATTAGATTCCAATTTACGTTAAGTAAAGGCATGGAATACTTTCCTAGAAAGAAAATTAAATTACCTTATGAATCTATTAAGAGAGCCACTTATGGATTGCTTACCAAAGATGGCAATACCTAGATCTATCCGTGCTTTTTATACCTAGCTAGGGGCGTTAAACGGTAGCGCTTGTTGAGAGGCAACCCAATTATATTTTTATTCCTTTATTTTTGCTCCTGTTTAGTAATAAATAATTTATCTAGCCTCTGTTTAGGTTGTGTTTTTTGTGTTTAATTAGTGTTTGTGCCAAGTAGAACTATTGGGAAGACTTGGGGAAAGTCTTGATATCTTGCTGTAAAAACAGAAACTTTAGCGCTCACAAGAAGTGCTGCCATTTTTATTTGGAAAGTGTTATTTAGTTAATTCTTTTTGCAGATAATTAATAGATAAATTCCTCATGTCAGAAATTTATTTTAGAATTTTTGGGGTTCCATATCTTGTGCTAGCTACAGATTACTACAGACTGTTCTATTTTTGACAGATTCTGTTTTTCATGTGTTGTTTGCTTATTTTGATGAATCTATGGCTAGTAAAATAGTTTATAAACCACATAGACGTTGGAATACAGTAGGTTTAACACCAATATAAATAAATAATGAGTTAATTACAGTACCTTGAAGTGGTCTTTTGTTTTCTTTCGCTAACGGAGCTCATGAGATTTTCTACTTTAAGTTTTGTGTTGTGAAGTTTTCAAGTTTTTGGTAAAGATTTGATGGATTATGGAACAAGGAGTGGCAAGAGCCTAAGCTTGGGGATTCCCATGGCACCCCCAAGATAATCTAAGGACACCTAAAAGCCAAAGCTTGGGGATGCCCCGGAAGGCATCCCCTCTTTTCGTCTACTTCTATCGGTAACTTCACTTGGAGCTATATTTTTATTCACCACATGATATGTGTTTTGCTTGGAGCGTCTTGTATGATTTGAGTCTTTGCTTTTTAGTTTACCACAATCATCCTTGACGTACACACCTTTTGAGAGAGCCATACATGATTTGGAATTTGTTAGAATACTCTATGTGCTTCGCTTATATCATTTGAGTTATATAGTTTTGCTCTAGTACTTCACTTATATCTTTTAGAGCATGGTGGTGGATTTGTTTTGTGGAAACTATTGATCTCTCATGCTTCACTTAGATTATTTTGAGAGTCTTAAATAGCATTTTAATTTTCTTAAATAATCCTAATATGCTTGGTATTCAAGAATAGTAAAAACTTTCTTATGAGTGTGTTGAATGCTATGAGAAGTTTGATGCTTGATAATTGTTTTGAGATATGAAGATGGTGATATTAAAGTTATGCCAGTTGAGTAGTTGTGAATTTGAGAAATACTTGTGTTAAGGTTTGTGATTCCCGTAGCATGCACGTATGGTGAACCGTTATGTGATGAAGTCGGAGCATGATTTATTTTTGATTGTCTTCCTTTTGAGTGGCGGTCGGGGACGAGCGATGGTATTTTCCTACCAATCTATCCCCCTAGGAGCATGCGCGTAATACTTTGCTTTAATAACTTGTAGATTTTTGCAATAAGTATATGGGTTCTTTATGACTAATGTTGAGTCCATGGATTATATGCACTTTTCTTCCTTCCACCATTGCTAGCCTCTCTAATATCGCGCACCTTTCGCCGATATCATACACCCGCCATATACCTTCCTCAAAACAGCCACCATACCTATCTATTATGGCATTTCCATAGTCATTCTGAGATATATTGCCATGCAACTTTCCACCGTTCCGTTTATTATGACAGACTCCATCATTGTCATATTGCTTAGCATGATCATGTAGTTGACATCGTATTTGTGGCAAAGCCACCATTCATAATTCTTTCATACATGTCACTCTTGATTCATTGCATATCCCAGTACACCACTGGAGGCATTCATATAGAGTCATATTTTATTCTAAGTATCGAGTTGTAAGAAAATAAAAGTGTGATGATCATCATTATTAGAGCATTGTCCCTGTGAGGAAAGGATGATGGAGACTATGATTCCCCCGCAAGTCGTGATGAGACTCCAGACGAAAAATAAAAAGAAAGAAAGAAAGAAAAGAGGCCATAAAAAAAGAGAAAAGGCCCAAATAAAAAAATGAGAGAAAAAGAGAGAAGGGACAATGTTACTATCCTTTTACCACACTTGTGCTTCAAAGTAGCACCATGATATTCATGATAGAGAGTCTCCTATGTTATCACTTTCATATACTAGTGGGAATTTTTCATTATAGAACTTGGCTTGTATATTCCAACGATAGGCTTCCTCAAAATGCCCTAGGTCTTCATGAGCAAGCAAGTTGGATGCACACCCACTTAGTTTATTTTGTTGAGCTTTCATATACTTATAGCTCTAGTGCATCCGTTGCATGGCAATCCCTACTCACTCACCTTGATATCTATTGATGGGCATCTCCATAGCCCGTTGATACGCCTAGTTGATGTGAGACTATCTTGATGGGGCGAGAGCTGGTCAACCGCTCGATGACTTAACAGGATCTTTTGAGATTCCCTCGTATTATACGAAGGACCTTCTTTCGGGTCATACATGTAACGCACCGCATTGGGATAACTGCGTACATAACAGGATCTATATCGTAGATCCACCATAAAATTCCTATGGCTAAGTGAAAGTGTTAACGCCCTATAGTCCGATTGGCTAGTTCACCGCATTGACACCTCCTTTTTGGACCAAGACGTTGGGTTAAGAGTGATCAATTGCTTTTTAGAACACCCCCGTATTTCCTACGAGGGGGCTTGATATGTCTCCAACGTATCTATAATTTTTGATTGCTCCATGCTATATTATCTACTGTTTTGGACATTATTGGGCTTTATTATCCACTTTTATATTATTTTTGGGACTAACCTATTAACCGGAGACCCAGCCCAGAATTGTTGTTTTTTTTGCCTATTTTAGGGTTTCGAAGAAAAGGAATATCAAACGGAGTCCAAACGGAATGAAACCTTCGGGAACGTGATTTTCTCACCGAACATGATCCAGGAGACTTGGACCCTACGTCAAGAAACAAAGGAGGAGGCCACGAGGTAGGGGCACGCCTACCCCCCCCCAGTGCACCCTCCACCCTCGTGGGCCCCCTGTTGCTCCACCGACGTACTCCTTCCTCCTATATATACCTACGTACCCCCAAACGATCAGATACGGAGCCAAAACCCTAATTCCACCGCCGCAACTTTCTGTATCCACAAGATCCCATCTTGGGGCCTGTTCCATAGCTCTGCCGAAGGGGGTATCCATCACGGAGGGCTTCTACATCATCACCATAGCCCCTCCGATGAAGTGTGAGTAGTTTACCTCAGACCTACGGGTCCATAGTTATTAGCTAAATGTCTTCTTCTCTCTTTCTGGACCTCAATACAATGTTCTCCCCCTCTCTTGTGGAGATCTATTCGATGTAATCTTCTTTTTGCGGTGTGTTTGTTGAGACCGATGAATTGTGGGTTTATAATCAAGTCTATCTATGAACAATATTTGAATCTTCTCTGAATTCTTTTATGTATGATTGGTTATCTTTGCAAGTCTCTTTGAATTATCAGTTTGGTTTGGCCTACTAGATTGATCTTTCTTGAAATGGGAGAAGTGCTTAGCTTTGGGTTCAATCTTGCGGTGTCCTTTCCCAGTGACGGTAGGGGCAGCAAGGCACGTATTGTATTGTTGCCATCGAGGATAACAAGATGGGGTTTTCATCATATTGCATGAGTTTATCCCTCTACATCATGTCATCTTGCTTAAGGCGTTACTTTGTTTTCATTAACTTAATACTCTAGATGCATGCTGGATAGCGGTCGATGAGTGGAGTAATAGTAGTAGATGCAGGCAAGAGTCGGTCTACTTGTCTCGAACGTGATGCCTATATACATGATCATACCTAGATATTCTCATAACTATGCTCAATTCTGTCAATTGCTCAACACTAATTTGTTCACCCACCGTAAAATGCCTATGCTCTTGAGAGAAGCCACTGGTGAAACCTATGGCCCCGGGGTCTATCTTCATCATATTAATCTTCCAATACTTAGTTATTTCCTTTGCTTTTTACTTTGCTTTTATTTTACTTTGCATCTTTATCATAAAAATACCAAAAATATTATCTTATCATATCTATCAGATCTCACTCTCGTAAGTGGCCGTGTAGGGATTGACAACCCCTTATCGCGTTGGTTGCGAGGATTTATTTGTTTTGTGCAGGTGCGAGGGACTCGCGCATAGCCTCCTACTGGATTGATACCTTGGTTCTCAAAAACTAAGGGAAATACTTATCCTACTTTGCTGCATCATCCCTTCCTCTTCGGGGAAACCCAACATAGTGCTCAAGAGGTAGTAGGGCTGAAGCCGACGACTGGAAATCTTTCAGATTATATAAAAATGGCCACACAGGAGGATTCAAAGCTTTTAAGAAACTCTAAAATAAACTTTATTACTTTATAATACCGTTTTCACAATGTCAATACATCTCACTCAAATGTCATATCTTCCGAGCACTGACCCTCTATCAACCGAGCATCTTCTAAGACATCTTCGAAATAATGCTCTGGTGCGTGATGGTCCATGCCCTTGGGTGGACTCTTCGCTGCAACATCGATGGCCTTCATCTTCGTCTAGTATGTTTTCACACGGGCAAAGGCCATCCGTGCACCTTCAATGCATGTTGATCGCTTAACAGCGTCGATGCGTGGCACCGCGGCAGCAAGTCGCCGCACCAAACCAAAATAACTATCCGGAATTTGCTCGGTCGGCCACAGCCGGACTACGACGTCTTTCATGGCAGTGCCGGATATTCGGTGCAGTTCTGCCCATTGGGTCATCTGCTCATTTAGCAACAATGGGCGCTTTGACACACCAAATTGCAACCAGAAAAGCTTCTCCGTTGCATACCCTTCTTGCGCTTGGTAAAACTGCGCCGCATCGGAAGCACTCTTCGGCAAATCCAACAAAGCATCTGGAGAACTCCACACTTGATTAAGCGGGGCATAATTCGGATCGCCGAACTTAGTTTGCAATAAAAAGGGCTTACCAGCCGCGATCTCCCCAGCCTGCCAGATCTCCTCCCGGGTCGCTCTAGATTCGGACCGGGATTCTCTTGCCTCTTGTAAGGCCTTGTCAAGATCAGCCATTTTGGCTTTATTATCCCTCTCAAGAAATCCGCAGCGGCTAGCGGCCTCCTTTAGTTCAAGTGTCATCGAGGATACTTTCTCCTCGTATTGGTGTCGAGCGGCCCGTTCAGCCTTTAACTCGGCAGATGCCTTTTCGGCAGCCGCATTACTAATTCAGGCCTGCTCCTTGGCCCGGGCTAGTTCAGCTCGAAGGATCTTGACCGCGGCAACACCATCTGCAGATATGTACATCTTATTACACAAATCTTCGCATCATGCTTATGTTATAAAGATGTGCATTATATGGCTGCCCCAAAAACATACCTTGTGCCTCGTCAATTCGTTGTTGATAAGCGTGATATCATTATCCGCCTCATCAATCGTGTGTTGCAAATCCACAACTTCTGTAGTCCGGGCAGTTACCGGGGAGGTCACAGCCTGTGTTCCAATTAATTAGATTATTTCCTAGGCATATCTTTTGATCCTATGATCGCCTCCCTCGGGAAGACAATCAGAGTCTCAGGGGATACTATCTATACGCAGGTGTATTTTGTGAATAAAACACAATCGAACATGTTACAGTACAAACCTCGAAGCCTCTTAGCAGGCCCACGAAGGCCTCATTCAATCCGCTTTTTGCGGACAGGACCTTTTCAACCACTGTGCCAATCAGGGTACGATGTTCCTCCAAGACGGACGCCTGTCGCAGCACGTTCGTCAATATATCCGGTGCTTCTGGGTCTCTGGAAGCTGCTAAAGGAGTACGGCCTCCCTTTGAAGGAATCTGTTTATTCATATTCGACTGTAGACCAGACTGCTCGGGACCTCCATTATTGGTCTCCGGACCCTGGGCCACCGGAGTATCACCTTCGGGTAGTGTCTTCGTCATCCCTTCACTACAAAAAAATACACTTCCGTGATGATACGTGTTTGTCACAGTAGGTCGCGTTTTCTGTCATGCATGTACATCCATGACAAATTTATGACAGAATCAAGATAGTCATACCTGTGCTATCGTAGAAGTGTTCCATGTCATTACCAAAATTATCATCACGGAAGTGTCCACTTCCATGACAATAAATCGCGCGTCACAGAAGTGCTTTCGTCAAGGGTGACCGACACGTGGCATCCACCGTAACGGAACGCCGTTAAGCTATCGGGTCGGATTTTGGATCTGATAACCCGTTAACAGCCACGACCAATGCCGATTTTCCATGTGTAAAATTCTCATTGGCTGACGGATCCACGCGTCAGCTTTGCATTGGCACAGGTGTCACTCATCCAACGGTCGAGATGGGCCTATGATATGTTGACACGTGGACCGGCCAAAAGTGGCCCACAAAGATTAAATGTGTCGGCCCAACCAAAGGCCCATAAGATTTAGCGGACCATAATGGGCCAGCCCAGCTAAAGGCCCACAAAATTTAGCAGACCATAATGGGCCGGCCCAGCTAAAGGCCCACACGATTTTGCAGACCATAATGGGCCGGCCCAGCTAAAGGCCCACAAGATTTTGCGGACCACAATGGGTCGGCCCAACTAAAGGCCCACTAGATTCTGCCGACCATAATGGGCCGGCCCAGCTAAAGGCCCAACATTCTCTGTCAAATCGGCCTGTCAACGGCCTGTCCTAAACTTGTCATCAACGCGGCCCATGGTCACTTCTGACCCGTTAACAGTCCGCTAAGTAATTTGGCCGAATTACGGCCCGGTGTATTTCCGGCCTGTTAAAGGTTCAGCTTCATTTGGGCCCATTTACAGGCCATCAAAACTTTCGGCCCATAAACGACCGTGAAGGATTTGGGTCATATTCGGCCATGTCTGACATTCGGCCTGTTAGAGGCCCACTATAGCTTTGGGCCACTTTCGGCCTGTTGTCATTTTCGGCTTGTTAACGCCGGACGTAAACCGTGGGCCATATGTGGCCCAACGTCATATCAGGCCCATTGACGGCCCATATAAAAATGATGATAATCTAGCCCGACCGAAGTTCCGGCCTGTTAAAGGCCCGTGTATTAGGTCGACGCATTTACGGCCCGTCCGAATTTCGGCCTGTTAAAGTCCACTGGGTTATTTGGCACAATCAGGGCCCAATCTCACTTTCGGTCTATTAAAGGCCCATGTATTTTATGGGCTCGAGATATTTACACCTGTAAACGGCCTATTTTTACTGAGGGCCCAAATTATGTTTAGGCCTGTTAAAGGCCCACTATGGGCACAGGCCTACCAGAAAAATATGAAAGCTTATGCTGATTTAGGCCCAGATATTTTTAGTGGGTTACATGCCAATTTCGGCCCGTAATCGTTTTTAGCCCAATTGGAATGGGCCCGACGAATGTTGGCATGTTGGGCTCCTACGAAGGTTTCGGCTGAATACATTACTAAGATAAACCTACACTATACAAAAATAGTGTCGTAATTACTGCAGCCTGAGGCAGCATCATAAATGTTGTATCACAACAAAATAAATTCCAACCATACAACAAAATGCCTGTTGGCATAAAGTTTATAGTCCTTCCAGATAAAGGCACCATCAGATGTATAGAAGCACAGATCATTTGACCTGAGTGCTAATATTTCAGGCTGTAGAATCTGATGGAGCAGCACGATCTCCACCTTTTTTCCGCCATTGCTCTTGAACAACGAAGCGAATGTCTGATAGTCTGGTTTCAAAACCATTCCTATCTTGACGACATTTCTCAACCACTATTCTTGTTTCTAAAACAACATCCATTAGGGATTGGACTTGTGTCTGGAGCACAGATATTTCACTCTGTCTAGCAGGAAGATTTTGTTCAGTAGGTGATTTGGACGAGGTTACCTTGACAACCAACCCAGAATTACGCAGGAAGGTGCTTTTTGCCCTGTTAGTGGACAGATACTGACGCACTGCAGCAAGAGGTGACATTGTGCCTGTAGTAGCCTCGTCACCTTCAGGTGGTTGTGGCTGTTCAATCATTTGTTCCATAGCTTCCTGAAAGTTTGAACTTGTAGATTAGTGTACTAGCTAAGTTACTAATGAGACAAAAACGAACAGAGTAGGTTAAACGTTTATACATAACTTATTTTGGTGAACTACTGTAATACATTAGCATGTATTGTAGTGCCAACTACATAATAAAATCACTTTCTGAACATATGTCCATGTAGCATGCCTACTGTATTGTCTATTTCCTCACATTCGTTGACATCTACGGATAAAGAGACATGGTTTAAAGTAGGATGAACATAGTATGACATCATTCATATCATGGGCAAACAAATATAAAACAAACAGGCTATTTTATCATTGTGTGCGCACGTGAACATAACAACTAGATTACAGATCAAGACCAAAAGAATATCCTTCATCTCTTTTAAACCATGTAAGGTGAAATGATACGTTAAGAAAACTGTGAATAAAAGTGAACAGAGTAACTGACATTGGCTGCAAACCAAGTATTTAAATGAACACATCACAGTACCAATCAGTTCAAGGCAGGAGGAGTAAGGACTTACAACAGCGGCTTGAACTGGTGTGCTCATGCCCTTCATCTTGCTGGTGTGGCAATCCTTGAAGATTTGCACTGCATTCGGTTCAGGTTCTTTTTGGTCCGCACGGGATTTCCTCTGTATTTGGAACAAGTCAATATAGATACGATAATATGGCACAAAAAAAGAAGGAAGTAGCAGCTATTTACAAGAGCCTCGCAGTGTGCAATATAGCTATGAGATCTTGTGGTCTGTTGGAATTTCACTTTAGAATGTTTGGTTTTGTTCTTCAAACAGTTAGCCTAGAAGAAGATACACTTGTAAGGCACATACATAAATACAAGTTCAATATGTGGTCTGATCAAATACATATAGCCTACCTGATACTTTGGATCAGACCAGTGTTTTACGAGGGCTGTCCAGTCTTCATCTGTAATAAATTCCACTGGAGATGTTTGGGCGATTTCATTGTTAGCCTTGCCTTCAAAGTGAGATTTTCTAAGGTGGTACCGATACTGTCGCAGAGCAGACTGAAAAACATGAGTGCATGCTTGTCTAGTTGCATCATCTTTCGGATCCAACTTGAACCACATCTATTGAAAAAAGAATGTGAGTCTTATTAGGAGGAAGCTAGAAAGTATAGGACAGAGCAAGACAATATTACTAATTGCGATGAATAACATTACTTACGGATAAATGGTCAAGGAAGGTGTTAAACCGGGTATTGTCTTTCTCATTCCTGTATTGGATCCATGTTGGGAGGATACGTGCATGACACCTAACGGCAAGGGCTGCCTCTGATACTAACTTGGCTGACTCTGTAGCATCACGTGGCCTTTTTAAACCTACCTCAAAATGGATCTCCATTCTTCCTCCTTTAGATTTTGTTAATCTGTCAAGCATTATCCCTGATGTCTGTTTCCGCTTGCACCGTGGTGCTAGTTCAACAACGAATATGGAAAGTGTTAGTGTACATCAAACTGTGAGAGTACATATAAATGAGCATGCAACTGCAACTTGACTCGATCAGGTACCGTCTTGGTGTTGATGCTCATGAGGTTCATCTGATCTTGCCAAGTCCTGTTGTGTCAGCAGTTCTTCGGAAGTAGTGTTAGGTGTGAAGGCAGCTTGGGAACTGGCCAGTTCTGGAGAAAACGAACGAGTAACTGGTTGAGATGCTGGTACAGTTGAAGCGGATGCTGCAGCTGGTGGAGCAGGTGATACTGTGTTTGTAGATTTAGCCGGTGGACTTGGACCTTCTACTGCACTATAAGTACCAGCAGAATCTCGACGGCAGAACCTTTTCTGTTTCACCCGACGAGTAACAGCACTCCCTACTATATTATTTTCCTTGCTCTTTTTTGACTTTGCCATGTCAAGCTGTACCCACAACACAAAAGAATAAAATCACTCTTCAGAACTCATTGATGCATGATACAGACAAGCAATACTTTGATGTAAGACAACCGTATGAGGATGGAATATGTAAGAAAATAGGACGGCATGACATATTCACAGCTATGATGTGCAAACTAAGCAGAAGGATTTTCAAGAAAATAGAAGTAATGCAAGCTAGATACCATATGAAAGATGCAACCAATATTACTCTGCCAAGTTAAATGTGTCTTGTAATAAGTGGCAATTAGAAAAATTAGAAGCAGTACAATGTAGAAATCAATGCAAGATGCAACCACTATCGAACTGCCATGTTAAAAGCGTCCAATCATGAGTGACTGATGCGGGATACACAACAGTAGTACTTTGATGTAAGAACATGGTATGATAGATAGATGCTGTGTATTCTAGACACAGAAAGCCATGTCATATGCACACGTATAATGTATAAACTCAGCAGATGCAATTTAATCAAAATAGAAGAAATACAGGCTAGACAACATATGCAACATGAAACCAATTATCACACTGTCAACTTAGAGCAAGCACCTGCGATGGTGGAGTACGGGAGATGAACTCATCATGTAGACTTGGGACTTCAACTTCATTAGCAGTAGGAGTGGCAAATCTAGAGAGTCTCTGTTTGCGTCGGTGCGGAGGACCACCAACATCCCCTAACTTACTCTTTTCCTTCCTATTTTCTGATATTGCCTTATGAAGTCAAAACCACAAGAAGATGAATAAAATTAGCTCTGCATAACTGGTTGATGCATGATACAAATGAACACTACTTTGATGTAAGGCAAGCGCAGGATAGGAGGATGGAATATATACAAAAAAAGACAGTGTTTCATATTCACACGTACAATAGGAGGATGGAATATGTATGAAAAAACAGTAAGCGGAAGGCATTTCAACAAAATTAGAAGAAATGAAAGCTAGGCACCATATGAACATGCAACCAACATCACTCTATCAGGTAAAAAGTGTCTCGTCGTAAGTGCCATTTCAAGAAATTAGAAGCAGTACAAGCTAGAAGACAATGCAAGATGCAACCTACATCACAGTCCTAAGTTAAATGTGTCTTATGGGTAAGTGATCGTTGCAGGTATAAGTTGTAAGCTACGCAGATGCAATTCAACATAACCAAAAGCAATACAAACTAGACATCATACGGAAAACGCAACCACGTATAATAGTTCCAAGTAAGAGCAAGCACCTGTGATGGTGGAGTAGGCGAGATGTGCTCATCATGTACACATATGTTCTAGAAACAGGAACACGTGTCATATTCACATGCATTATGTGTAAAGTAAGCAGATGCAATTCAAGTTAGAAGCAATACAAGCTAGACATCATACGCAACATGCAACCACATATAATAGTGTCAAGTTAGAGCAAGCACCTGTGATGGTGGAGTAGGGGAGATGTGCTCATCATCTACACAGCTACATTGACTGTCCAGCCTTGTGTTGTCTTGCGAATCTTGTTGGGAGGATGGCAGAGTAGAATCTGTAGAGACCCCCTGTTTGAGTTGCTCCGAAGGACCACCATCATCCACTGCCGGAGTAATTTCCTTCAGCTGTAATGATTTTGCATTGTGAAGTCAAACCGATAAGAAAAAGGAATAAAATTCGCTCTTCAGAACTCATTCATGCATGATACTGACGAACACTACTCGGATGAAAGGCAAACACATGATGCAAGGATGGAATATGTATGAAAAACAGGATGGTGTGACATATTCACACCTATGATGTGGTAACTAAGTAGAAGGCATTTCAACAAATTAGAAGCACCGCAAGCTAGACACCATATGAAAGATGCAACCAATATCACTCTGCCAAGTTCAAACTGTATGGCGTTTCAACAAATTAGAAGCAGTACATGCTAGAAATCATATGCAAGACACAACCAATATCACAGTGGCGACTTAAAGGTGCCTTATCATAAGATATAGTATGTACCAAAAACAGGAAAGCGTGTCATATTCACATGTATCATGTGTAAGCTAAGCAGATGCAGTTTACACTAATTAGGAGCAATACGAGCTAGACACCATATGCAACATGCAACCAGATATCACACTGCCAAGTTAGAGAAAGCACCTTGGATGGTGGAGTAGGGGAGCGGAGACTTGGACCTTGTAATGCACTATCAGTACAAGGAGAATCGGTACAGATGCTCCGTTTACGTTGCTGCAGAGGACCACCATCATCACCTTCCTTACTCTTTTCCTTCCTATTTCTTGATTTTGCCTTGTCAAGTCAAACCCACAAGAAAAAGGAATAAAATTTTCTCTTCAGAACTCATTGATGCATGATACTGACGAACACTACTTTCATGTAAGACGAACACTACATATCACACTGCCAAGTAAGAGCAAGCACCTGCGATGGTGGTGTGGGGGAATTGCAGTGATCAACTAGAGAGCTACGTTGACTATCTTCATTTAGACTTGCTGTTTCTTGATAATCATGTGGGGAGGATGACACTGCACTCTTTAAACGAGTATGGCGTCTCACAGAAACCCACCCGGGTGACTATCTCATCATAAGTGATTGGCAAGGGATACAAAAGAGCATTAGTTTGATGTACGAACATGGTTAATAGACATATGTAGTATGTATCAAAAACAGGAAGGCATGTCATTATCAAAGGTATATTGTGTAAAGTAAGCAGATGCAATTTAACCAAATTGGAAGCAATACAAGCTAGACACCATATGCAACATGCATCCACATTTGACAGCGCGAAGTTAAAGCAAGCACCTGGGATGGTTGTGTGTGGCAATTGAGATCATCAACTGCAAAGCTAAGTTTATTGTCTCCAACTGCTGACACTGCACCCGTTAGAGCGTTGGAACGCTTAGTGCTTATCTTCGAATTACACTGGAGCGATTTCTGTCTTTTCTTTTCTGCATTCATCAACACTGCGTCAGAGTCTGAAATACCCATGCATAAAAACAATAGTGTGAGTATGGGTGAAGTGTGTGCACAATTAGTACAGTGTAAAGGTAGCAGATAGCAGGTCGGCGAGAAATAAATGACGGGAGACATATGATAGCTCTACAACATGCATGGCACACTAAATAACTACAGGATTCTATGAAAATAACAGTCGACTGAAAGCAAATAGGTCAGTCCATTTTTCTGCACCGTCCGACGTACAAAGAATGGGCAGATCGCCTTCATCTACCTCCAACGAGTCAATGTTGACGATCTTCCTCGAAACGCCAGCAACCACCGGCCCAGTATTCCTCCCCTGCCTGCGCCCTCCCCTCAACCTCACCGCACCGTCGTGCTTGGCACCGCCCCCCGGCCATCCATTCAAGCCCCGCCGACCTCCAGATCAGGCGCAAGAAGCTCCTGCGCCCCACACCCCTATGATAGACACCGATGCGCCGCTTCCCCGAGGAACAGGCGGACTAGGTGCTCCGCGCGCCTAAGCGGGTGCTGCTTCTTTTAATTGCGGTTCGACTGACCCTGAATTGAAATCCAGGCAGGCTACTAACCTCTAGCAAAGGTGAAATAGTAAAACGGAGGAAAGCTTGTGCATTTAGTATCACGAAGAAGATGTAGTAAGAAGCGCTCAACTAGTTTCTTTCGTGGGATGAATACGGTGTGAGCGGAGACGTAAGATTTGCACGAATAAGGGAAGAGGAGTACCTCTTTCTGCTGGCAGTGCTGTGTCCTCCTTCTGTTTTTCCGACGATCTTCTTGTTGTTCGCCGGAAACCAGAAGTTGTGGAGGACGGTGCAGCCTTGGACGAACCCATGGCCAAGTTGTTGAGTGTGGTGCGGTGGCCGTCTGTCGGCGGTGGGGAAGCAGATCCGAGGCGACGAACGACGGTGTAGCGGGAACAGCTCCGGTGTGGTGGACGGTTGCGACAGTGGAGCCGCAGCAGTGAGGCGCAGGACGGCGTGGTCGGAGTGGTTCTGGTATGGCGCACGTCAGCATCGTGGAGGCAACTTTGCCTCCGCTTCAGCTGCTAAGTCCTTGAGGGCATTGCGGTTGCGGTTGCGTTGGACGACGACGTCGGGGTACCGGCTCCGGCGTGATGGAGGAGGGCGGTGGTGGATTGGCCGCTATGGGGTGGAGGACGGAGGAGGCTGGGGTTTCGCGGCTGGTGGAGAGGGCGTTTTCGCGCCCATGGAGTATGAATGGGGAAACGGAGGGAGGCGGGAAACTAAGGGGGAACAATGTTTCGGTTTGAGACGCGCTTGTTTGAAATTTGGGGAAAGTTACAAACTTTCCCCCCATCTAAACTTTCGGACATATTGCGGGTTGGGGGTAGGACAGTCATGTCAGGTGTCCCAAATGTGGGCGGGATAGATTTCGGCCGAGCGCATGGGTAGGCACCCACGGCGTATGAATGCTTCTATGGCGTCTTGGTGAAGTTACAAACCTACCCCGGTTTAGACCTTTGGACATCGGCCGATAGGCTACACGGGCCAGAGTCAGGACAGTAATTTCCTCCCACCAAAACATTAGTCTCGCGCGCTTCCGGGTGACCAGAGGCCTATTTTTGCGCTTCGTTCAATATTTGGGAGCAGAAGCATTAGGCCTCCTTTGGTTTGTAGGATTTTTGTAGGAATTCTATAGGATAGAATTTGCAAAGGAAAGTTTCCTTTGAAGCCCTTTGGTTTGTAGGAATGGATTCCTATTCCTATGTAGGATAGGAATCAGTCCTTCACGTTTTGGAGGAAAAAAAACATTAGCCTAGACTCAATGGAAAAAATCCTATCCTATGCACCAAATGACATCTCTTTCTCTATAGGAATTGACATGCATGTCATCTCACTTCCTATGATTTTCCTATTCCTATAAAATTCCTATCCTATGAACCAAAGAAGGCCTTAACATTTTCGGTTCTCTTGAATTGAACTTTCAGGATTTGTCAAACTTCACAAATCTTTACTCTTGAAAATCCTAAAGCTACGATTATTTTGGAATGGAGGTGGTACATTTGAACATACATTGTACACGAGTATATATTAAAAAATATGCAACTTACCTCAGTTCATGCATGGTTCCAGATATAATCTCCTTGGTTGCAAAAAAAAAGTTAGATATGCGTATGAATATATATAGTATGTTCAAACTCACAACAAAGATTGATGCCCCCTTTTACATCTGATTTACAAATGCCATTATCTCGGGTTCAAATAGATGAATGCACTTCCTATGAATTCGAATCTTCGAAACCCCCTTTATGTTGAATTCGACATGTATTCTATTTTGTAGCTAGCAATTTGGAATGTATCCATGCAAGTGACAAATGTATAAAGTGCTTCACACTAACAACATGGAGTGCACTAATTAATGTTTATATATGTATTGCAAATGCATCCATTGCCTGTATTTCAAACCGCTCTCACTCTATGGATCGATAATATGAAATAAACACATGCACATGCTAGAATTCAATTGCAGTTGAAGAAAAAGCCTACTCC
Source organism: Triticum aestivum (assembly GCF_018294505.1). Taxonomy (NCBI): domain Eukaryota; kingdom Viridiplantae; phylum Streptophyta; class Magnoliopsida; order Poales; family Poaceae; genus Triticum; species Triticum aestivum. The sequence continues at coordinate 397,670,535 of NC_057806.1, read as the reverse complement.
TGGTACTGTATATTAGTGATAGGGGTGTGTACGAAGTACACGTGAATACCAGGCATTGTGCGTGTGTGTATACTATCGACGAACTAGCCCCAAGCTTGTATAACATACTAAGGGCCTAGGATTACAAATCATATATAGCCGGCTTATCACCAGTGGGGATAGAGTCCTCCGCGACTCTGGTAGCTTCGTGTTGTACGCCGAGTCCTCCACATGGGTCTTTGTATAACACGTCTCGGTCCAACCTATATGTGGCGCGGGATGGAACCGACCCATGAGTCTTCATGTTGACCCACCACACCACACACGCAATCGGCCACTAAGAAAATAAGCATATACAATAGTACAACGGTATCTAGCTCACGATACGTCTCCATATTTTGTTGATGACACTGACGGACTTTGCATTTGATGCGTGCTCCGTATTTTGTTGATGACACTTACGGTCATTGTATTTGAAGCGATAGCACGATATGGTCACTAGAATTTAGAATAAGCTCATCACGGTCACCACATACATTTTGTCGTGCTAACCAACATCTGGTTGGATGGTTAGAGGACAGTGGTTTCTTGAGCCCACCAAGGTTAAAGTCCCGGTGCTCGCATTTATCTTGTGTTAATTTCAGTATTTTCCGGCAACGTACGTTCAGTGGGAGGAGACGTTCCACTCGACTACGAGGCACCTATGGTGACTTCGTAAAATCTCAAGATCATATATGCTGGCCCACTCTCTCGAAGGTGCTCATAGGGGTAGGGTTCGCGTGTGTGCGCTTATAGCGCTGAGTGCTTGCACGTATATATGAGCCCTTGCGTCTGTACCGTGTTAAACAAATACATATCATGATTATACGGTCACTGGCTCACCCTTACAACTCCGTATTTTGTTGATGACACAATCAATTGACTAGTCAAACGTTCCACGCGGCGCAACTAGTGTTGCACCATCGGGGTGCGTAACCATGGGGCCCACCTGTCAACCCGTATATGAAAGAAAGAAATGGTAGTTTGAGTCTGTACTGTGTTAATAAAATAGGAGTACATTTTAGGGTGATCATACGGTCACTGGCTCACCATACAGCTCCGTAATTTGTTGATAACACGATCAATTGACCAGTCAAACGGTCCACATTCAGCAGCGCACATTACCATAGGGCCCACCCGTCAGCGCGTATATGAAGGACAGAAATGGTAATGAATTAGTGGTCGGTGGGTATTCGAAGTCATGAGACCTCTTGTTGGCAGTCACAGGCGGTTGGGGGCGTTCATTGGGCGGTGGGGTGGGGATCCCCGGAGGAAAAGCTCGGCGGGGGGGGCTAGAGGGATGGTCGGTGCGGCGGCGGACCGGCGGTGGGGAGTGGTTTCGGGGAGGGCGGGCCGGCCGCGGGCGGCGGGGGCTGGCGGTCCGGCCGGTGGTGGCTGGCGGCTCAGGGGGTGGAGTTTGATGATAAACTCGAGGCCCTTGATTTCGTATCCAACGGCTGGAAAATCTAATGACCAGAGATGAAAAAGTTAGTCGGCTGACATGTAGCCTCACCCCGCACGTACACATGCACGCACGCAAGACACGCACGCAAGACACACACGCATGTAGGCGTGCAACACTGACACGTACACACGCACGCATGCTGGCGTGCAACACTGACATGTACACATGCACTCACGAACACACGCATGTATGCACCCATGCATGCAACACTGAAATGTACCCTTGAATGCACGCAACACTCGCACGCCTGCATGCACATAGCACACGACGCAAGACACACGTTCAACCTATACGTGCATGCACCCTTTGTTAAGGACATGGATTGTTATGGGTATTAATCAATCTTATTTGTGATGAGCAGAACATTGATGTTTGCAGCGGTCTTTATGAATCACAACGTATCGAACGGGCTATCAATATAGTAGGCTTATCTACATGAAAAAGATGACGTCACACTCAATGAACAATCATCGGTTTATCAAATGCCCGCTTCTGACGGCCCTGGCCCACCAAAGGTTCCTCTGTTGTGTGTTGCCTGCATTGGGTTACTGACATGCATTCCATGCACCCAAAGAGCCCACATGTCAGTGGAAGAACGGCGCGGTGTCCTAGGTCAGAGTCGAATTTTGCCATGTGTTGTTTTCAAGGACTAGCAAGATGCACGTGCATTGCACGGAACATCAAGATGCATTTTTTACAAACTCCCGCATGCATGCAAGGGATAATTAATGTCCTCCTTTGCTAGTACCACGAGGCAAACACCATTAATATTGCATCGATTAGTGTTAGTGGCCTTGTATATCTGCAAATTGTAATTTTGATAGTGGCCCCTTGTATATAAAAATGGAGGGAGAAAGATGAGAGATAAGGTGAGGAGGAGTGGGGCGTGGTGGTGACTGGTGGTCGGACTGGGCGGAGGCATGGGGATGGACGGCGCATTATGTCTAGGTTTGTCTCTCTCTCACACACACCCACGTAGGTGGGGGCGTGCACGAAGAGAAGAGGTGCACGCATGGTGCACGTACTCCCGTCTCTTTCCCAACCACACCCGCGCGGGTACATGGTGGAGCTCATTTCTGTACGAAAAAGGCAGCCCACATGGTAATTTGGCACATGTATTGGTTGTCCACTTGGTGGAGGGAGGATCATCTACCACGGGTGAACAAACAAACTGCGACTTGACGCGTTATGTTAAATTAAAAAAAGAGGCAAACCATGTGGGGCCTACCTTAGAGGCAAGGCTCTATACACTGGAGTACTTTTGATGTGTCCTGTCAACTCGCAGAACGAGGAGAAGCTTGCTTAGTATGCCGTCTCCCCCGCCCACGGGCGCGGTGGCTCGCAGGATGAGGTGAAGTTTGCTTACTACGCCTTACGCCCGCTCCCTCGCCCATGCGCGCGGTGGCTCGCAGCACGAGGAGAAAATTTTACTACTCCCTCCGTTTACTCCTCGTCCCTACTACGTACTTTGGTTAGTACTCCCTCCATTTACTTATACAAGGCCACTATAAAAAAATACATTTTGCATCTATACAAGGCCACAAATAGTAATCGAGACAAAAGTTACTACTCCCTCCTTTCCAGTTTATGGCTCAATTTCAAAATCTCTCCAACCAAGGTAGACGGTGAGTGGTCGAATTAATTTCATATTTTGCACAAGTAATTAGTACGCTCATTTTTCTCAAGAAGTTATGTTTACCGAGGCATTAATTAGAACGAATGCATGAATGACCACTAAATTTCCATGAACTTGTACATGCATTGGTTAGTTTCCTCTTGACACTGCTTGCGTCGGGTGATCTAACGCACCTCGAAATCCAACATGTAATGGTACTACTACTAGTATAGTAGAATTGAGACTTATCAAACGAAAAAACGAATGTTTTTGAGATGAGCCCTATAAACCCTAGTGGGTACGTACTCCGTAAAAACGGGTGTTTCCAAAACTAAGTCGCTCCCTTTCATGAATTCTGTAGTATACTCCTCCGTCGACGCTCCCTTTCATGAATTCTGTACTTCCTGTCACCGACATGTGGGACATATAGCAACCGGGTCGACGTGTCAAGCACCAAATAACAGTGCAGAACAGCAGGGGGGACGCACCCCACTCGTACCGGCCCAGTAGTAGTGATGAGCAATGAGATGTCAAATCACAATGTCGCACTTTCCCAGACGGACGAAGCAACCATCATTTCACACTTCGGTTCACCATCATCTCAAACCACGTACTAGTATTGCTTCTGCCTCCAGAGGGACATGCGCATCGCCTTGGTACATCATGACATGTGGGACCGCATGACAGGCCATGCTCCCCCGCCGATCGCTCGGTAAAATCACCTCATTTTTACTATACCTCCTCTGTATCGGTTTACTACATGCATGCACGTCGTTCTAGGTTGAGAATTTAACTAGCTATATATGTGATGAACAGTACTCTAGCCTTCCAAAAAATGTATACTTTTGTATAGTAGTACTATCTATGGATTGCGCCATGGAGCAAAAATTGAAATTAAAAAAAGGTGGTACATATAGAGAGCGCTCGTCGCCAAATTATGCATATAGTACTATTAAAAAGGCTAGTCACAATAATGGTGTCCAGCATAACCCACCCCTCAAATAAAACTAAGAGGGTGCTTGGATACGTTTTAGTCCCATGACTAAAAGTAGTGAGACTAAAACATGCTAGCCTCACCCATGCTTGGATCCAAATACTAAAAAGGCTAAAATCAAGTTAATGAGCATTTATTATCCTCCAAACCCTCGAATCCAGAACTCGCCTGTGTTAAAGGAGAGGAGTTAAATGAGTAGAGAGAGGACTAATCCACATTTTTGTAGGGGTACCCCTGACTAAAAAATTTTAGTCTCAAAACTAGTTTTAGCCCCTCTTTTGTCAGGGGTGCTTGGAACTTTAGCCTCTTAAAGAGACTATTTTTAGTCAGACTAAAATAAGTCCCTTGGATCCAAGCACCCTCTAAGCATCCTGGAATTCTTTGACAAAACTAAGCACCCTGAAATTCTTTGACAACTAAACTGCTGGCTGGCCATATATATTGTACGTATATAATGTGAAGAAATGAGTGGTAGTACTATACCAACTAAAGGATGAAATGTAAGAAATACTAGTATGTACGTACTGAAGAGTTAAAGTAACGAGAAGAAACATAACATAGTTCTACTTGGGGCTCAGCACAACACACCCCTCGAATTAAATTAAGCACACCTGAAATTAAACTTTGCAACTATTCCGGTAGACACTGCATTAGAACCACCATGAGCAACGACACTGCCACCTTACTCGGAGTCATCGTCCACGTCCTCGACTTCGTCCTTGTCCCTCTTCCTCTTGGCCGATACTTCTTTGCTTGAACCGCACACTTGGTTGTTGCTCTTCATCCAACCCTTGTAGATATTGAAGCAAAGGTAGCCATCCATTGCAGCATAGTGGATGTGGTCTATATCTAGTACATTCCGCTGCCATGCATGACGATGAAACATGTAATGAGGTTTCTCCAGTTTACCGTACGAAGGATGAACCATGGCTCCTTCCAGGGTCAGCATTGAAGGCTGACGAGAGGACACCAGCCGATTCTTCTGGAGGTCGAAGGTGTTGCCTACAACGAGGCCTATCCAACGTAGGACTTCTTTGTCGTTACCAAAGTCTACAGTAACGAATTTCACTGTTTTGTCCTTGAGGAAGTTCTTAAAATCCTGGCACTCAATGTCGGCATGGCATATGTGGTAGACCAAGCAAACGTTATGTATGCAAACCTGGATCACGGCGGGCTTCTTCCTCTCTTCGTCCTTTAGATCTTTCTCTCGTCCCAGGACTATGGTGTACTCAACATCTAGCCCAGCGACCCACTCATCATCTGAGTTTTCGAACATGCGGCTGAAGCGAGAAAGGCATCCTTTCACCGTCGCGGAAGAACGGTTGTAGATGACGTTGAACTCATCGCCGGTGATGGTTCTAACCTTGTACACGCGCTTAGCACCGTTTCTTCCTTGGGTCACCAAACTAGTCTCTCTCTTCTTGATTAACTTGCCACATCAGACTTTATGCCTATGTGGCAAGCTTAAGCACATGTAGGAGCAAGTAAAAGTAAGTACAATAGTGCGCTTTACATGGCATTTTTGCATATGTGGAGGAAAGAGAGGCAAGGAAAAAGTGGAGAAGTGGGCTCTCATGCAAGAGCCAGCCTCTACTACATGGTTGAACATTGGGAGAGGCACCTGTATGGAGGTGGTCAGGAATCTGGGAGACTCATGTCGGTCGTAGCGCTGCTGTTAAAATGATAATGGCAAGTCAAATCACAAGGCCCCACCTGTCCAGTAGTAACTCGCTGTCAAATCACATAGCCCTACGTTTGCAGCAGCCTACTCCCTTGTCTTCTCGCGTCTCTATCGAACCGACTAGGCGGAACTGCCCCGCCGCCTACCGCGCAGGAAAAGCCCCGCCCTCGACTTTTAAATACAACTACATCCACTTAAGAATCCAATGATATACTTTTTGTGACAAAGTAACTCATATTTAGTTAGTCAAATGGATGACCTAGAACTATGTGCAGGCCCTATAAACCAAGACGCCTAAAAATAAAAAAATGAGATGGAGAGGGTAGTTCAGCATGTATCTTTTTAGATCAATATAGTCGGGATTCACCAAGGAGCAAAACCAAGTGGTAGGCTTCTCCTGTCGTGTTGGCGTAGCAACTCAAGCAGGGTCAGTCCGCACATGAAATGGCAACACACTTAGCAGGACCCCTTTGGCCGACATGTGGCTCATCCACCATCTTGTTCCACGTGCGATGCACCAAATTACAGTTCGGAGCAGCGGTTGGAATTGGAGGCACCCCGGTCGTAGCGCTGCAGTAGTAGAAAATGAGCGACGAGGGGTCAAATCACAAAGCCCCACCTTTCCCGCATTAAGCTGGACAGACGAAGCAACCATCATTTCACTCTAGGGCACAAGAGCATAAAGAAAAGAGAAACAATGATGTGTGCGGCAGCTACCTAGGGCACCTAGGGTAGGGGTCTCCACTATAGATCATTTTTTAAAGCGCCTCCACTACAAATAGGCTTCTCCCTCATCCTCTTGAAGAAAACTGATGATGAGTGCGGCGGTAGGGTTTGTAGGAGTACTATGGCATGCGGGGCCATGTCGTAGTAAACGGGTTCGAGCTGACGCCTTAAATATGTGTGGGCCGCTTGGTTTTATGAGAACGAGGCAGCATTTTGGGTTCGGGGACTAGTGGAGATATAGTACGTAAAAAAATTGTGGTCGTAGGTTCGACCGAAGGCAATGATGCATGGGCCCTGCATTTTGATATACCCGGGGGCCGCGTGAAATTTGCTACTCTACTCAAAACTAGTAAGGTACACATGTATTGAACGCATGAGATTTCGAAACCAAATTATGAATAAATACACACTATATGATGTAAAGCTTTGAGTCATATATGCATGATGTAGATGTTCGTTTAGTTCTTATAGTTCATCTCATTCAAAATCAATAAGTTTTATAAAAATGTTAAGATTCATGGGGTTGTGCATTGTACTCCTTTCGTTCCAAAATAGATGAGCCAACTTTGCACTAACTTTGTACAAAGTTAGTGCAAAGTTGGGTCATCTATTTTGGAACGGAGGGAGTAAATCATAAAGTAAAAACAAATAATGGCAATTCATTTAGAAAAAAATAATCAATTATGATACAGAAGATTCTAGAACAAAGGAGAAGTGCTTGTGTTTTGAGGTTTGTGCATTATGCTTAAGTTCAACCATGGAGTCTTCTAAATTGTACATGTGGCAGATCTGGCGGAATGTTGATGATATCCAACGGCCAGTAGTGCTCGGATTTGCCTATCTCTGCACTGTTGGGTTAGCTTCATCCAGCGACCATCTTTCAAAGTTATTGGCACACTATATAGTTCTTGTGCCATAGTTGCATGTTTTGGAAAAAATCTACTAGTGGGTTGTACTATCTATTTAGGAATAGAAGATGTATACATGGAAGTTGTAGGGAAAGAGATGACATGGAGCATCTCAATTCCTATGAGTAGGGATTGGAAAAGAGATGTCATTTCGTTCACATCATAGGAACTTTTCTATTGAATATAGAGATGACATGTTTCTCAATTCCTATGAGGAGGGATTAGAAAAGAGATGTAATTTGGTTCATATCATAGGAACTTTTCTATTGAATATACGCTAATGTTTATTTTCCTTTGAAATTAAGGGAGTATAGGAATCCATTCATATGAACCAAGTGGCTCTAAAGCTATAGAAATGATATCATGTTTATTTCCTTTGAAATGTGGAGTATATGAATCTATTCCTATGAACCAATTGGCTCTAAAGGAAAAAATCCTATAAAAATCATATCATATAGAGTTCCTATGATATTCCTCGACACTAAAGGATGCTTGAAATTGTTGCGGGTGATACGATGGTCTTTCTTTGTAGACTCCTCACCCAACTTTATAGTTGCCTCTCGAAGATGAATGAAATGATATATACATGGTATTCTACATGTGCAATTTGGTACACGAAAACTCGGTAAAAGTTTGCGAGGTTCGAATTTTCAATAAAGCTATATGCACTGCATTTTGGAACGGAGGGAGCATACGGCAGTTGCTAACACTCACGTGGAAGATTTGTGTGTAGGAGGAGTGGCTGTTCTGTTAAATGACATGGCAAAACTGACACTGTTGGATGCCGATCTAACGGTCCTTACGGTGTTCGTCAGGAAAAGGCTTGTGGCGAACGTTTGTCGGATAATGATTTACGGACACATGCACTACATTGATACGTGCCCCCCTCTCTCTCACGCACACGCACCATCACGAGTCACGACTCTCCCGAGTCCTCTCGCAGACTCGCACGTCGCACCCACCGTCTATCTGCAGGTAGACGTCACGCACATATGTGCTCTTCACACCCTACCCTCGGAACTTCTAAAAAAGATAAGACGGCGCGCACATTTTATTTTAGCTCACACGTCACACACTTGTACTATTACTCTTGCGGCGAACGTTCTTTGGGCATAGTATATTGTACTCTCATGAAGAGAAGCGGTGCACGAACACACTAGTTCTCTCACACCCACTCGCGGGTACACGTAGGAGCGCATTTTTTTAAGCTGGTACAACAAAATCACTCCACTATATATAAAAGCAGGAGCCTTAGCGCTTGCTTTACTAGGGTTCCTCTCGTTCACTCTCTCATGCTCTCCAGATCTAAGCAACACATAGGTGGCAACACTCTCTCTCAGCTCACGGCTGGTCACAAATCCGGCCGGACAACCTCGACCGGGGCAGGGGTGTAGGTGCATCATTCACGCTGTCGTCGGCAGCGAGGGAGGAGAAAAACGGCTGCCCGCGCGTCCCGATCAGTGGCCGTGTCGTTCTCTCCGAGAGAGCGCCGGCTCGGGAGGGCCTCCGACCCCTTCTTCCTCCCTGCGGTATTGTGGCCAAGATGCGGCCTCCTGACGGTGTCTTTGCGACATGCCGACGACCCTCAGGTATATATTCCTTCGAAACCTGCCTTGCTCTAGTACCCCAGCTCCCTTCGTGTGGATCCTTTTCTACTTCCGTCCGTTGTTCCAAAGCCACCTAGACTTCTACTAAGGCACGTGCTTTGCACGTATGTTCTGTATGATAGATACTCATATACCTTCTTTTTAGAGAGAGAAATGGGTACTCGTATCTTGAGTAGATATCATAGTGTGTTTGTTTGCATGATCTAAGGACTATTCTGAAATAAGAAGCAAATCACTTGCACAAATCAAACTGAGTTCCAAGTAAGAATTTGATTACAAGATAAAAGTTGTAGTTTTATTTTACGGTGTTTCCTGGGTTCCACTGATGTATAGTTCCCGAGTTGTTTGACGGTTTACATGCATGTTTATGGACTATTTTGTGCAACTAAATAAGTCATTTAGGTCTGACAGACACTCATGTCCTGTATTAGCTTGAGGTATAGCTTATGTATGACTGAAATAAAATATTACACTTTTTCTGTGAATAATAAAAATATTACATTTCTCAATGAAGCAGAATAAACTTTAGCTAGCATCAGCCATGCAATGTTATGTTATGTGAACAGTGTAAACTTTGCAGTATAGCGGCATCTAAAAAATCCATTTTTACAGTAATCCAAAAAAATAAGTTAGTAGTAGAGTGTTTATTTCCCAGGTGACAACGGGGAACCAAAATGTGCTAGCTATTTGCCAACTTGTCGTACTTGCATGTGAGGAGGTGGCAGCAGTTTCTAGACATTTCTCAACTTCAGTAGGTGCAATCCAGATTCAACGGGGACTTCTTTATTTGTTTACTTGGAGAGCAGAGTCGGCCATGTGCACAAGGAGCGGGAGCGAATCCGGCAACTCTTAGCCGTCAGATCATGTCATCCTTTGTTTGATGGACGGCAGTGATATGCATGAGAGGGGAAATGAACGGTGGATTTTGAGCCAATGCTTGTTTGGGCGGGAGAACCGAAGATGGAGTGGTAAATCCAATTTCAAAACTGCCGCATTATAGTAGTAGTAGATTAGAAGTAAAGCTATTTCATACAGTCGACTCAAAGCGTTGGTTCAAATAGGGAAGAAAGTGGGAAAGCTGTAGCATGAATCTAGGACTTGGTTCTAAGAGGAAACGGGGGAAAGTAGTAATATCTGTCACTGTTTAAATAACCGTATATCTTATTTGCGCAAACAGGGATGTCTGTCTCCATATCATTTCGGGATGTCTGTCTCCGTATCGTTTCTATCCGCGCAATCAAAAGCACACACCTCAGTTTTAGTACAATTGCGCAAAATGAGATGGCTATCCCTCATTGCCGTCATCTAACCTCCCGTCTTCAAGGTATCCCTACATTGGTAGTAACTAAGGTAGAATGACCAACGCAATCTAAAAGAAGCTGATTCGTACATTTTACTTCCTGATTGCAGTGCAGGGACGAGCGAAAACAACTGCATCCTAGTCCGGAATGCACTTTCTACCAGTTCATCCATGGACCAAGGACTAGCTGGCATGGCTGCACGGCGGTTTTTTGGACAGGTGTGCGGACAAGAGGCATTGTGGTCTGCTTATTTCTGCAAATAGCGGTGCTTAAATTTAGTGGAATGCACAAGCATTTCAGTTGGTCAGTACACCGCATGGTTCAGTTCAGCATTCCAGCTGAGACCACAATTATAATTGGTTATTCTGGAATGAGAGAACCTAACCCTGAATGGTGGCAACAAGAAAAAACCAGAGTGAACTCCAGGAAATTTAAGCCTGCCGGGAGGCCCTTTGCTTAGAGAGAAGCCTTGCTTGTTTTTTTCCTGATTTGTAAACCTTCTCACAACTTTGTCTTTTGCTGTGAACTAGTATATGTTTGTTATGTTCTATGAATCATTGAGATGTATAAAATTGCTTAACTTATGCTTTTCAAGTTTTTTTATGAAGACGAGTTTAATGTGAGTGTTCCACATGAGCGCTAGACTAGCATGTGAATGTTTGGAATTTATTACATTGTGGCCTCAATTAACTGCATGAACCACTGTAACAAGATACATAGTTGCTTATATGTGAGACAGCAGATTGTTGATTGTTAGCTGGTCGATAGCCTAGTGTTGAAGCGAGCTGAGCCAATGTGACGTGTTTTGCACAACTGCTTACAAGTGGGGTAGCACCAACAGTTACAAGTACTTATGTATAAGTCGGCGCACGGTTCTCGAACGAGTGCTCTATTTCATCAAAACACACACTGCTTGTATGATAAACCGTGACAACTTATTTCTTACCTTGCCATATTCATGAATAAACTAGTGAGGATGCATCTGTTTCGGCAACAATTACGATGGTTCTCACATGATTCACGGGCACACAAAAGTAGCAGCAGTTCCCATAGACGGATTCAAACAGAGTACTAGCCCCAGAGGGGTCGATAACAGGCAAGGTTCGGATAATTAGACACAATCCAAACTACTATTAAACACTAGCTGGGGCAACTATTTCATGCCTCGATCTAATTTGGGCTGGACACAAGACGGACCTTGCCATGAACATCATCGAGGACGTCCCGCAGCAGCTCAATCATGTGAACCTTCATGAAGACAACCTTGTGGCCTTGCCACTGATAAACTTGTTTGTGGAGGCATGCCACGTCATCTTCCTGCGTAAGCTTGACAAGAACAGTATTCCTCACAAACGAAGGAGTAGCTTTGAACTTCTTGTGCTTCAGTACACCCTGGACAACACGCCTGACAACAGTGAGGCTGGAATACAACTCTTCATTGGTATAACCGCAAATGGCTTCCAGGATCCAACAGCCTAAGAACTCTATTTTCCCAGTGCGTATATTCAGGTCGTCCGCCTCATAGCGAGTGACATGTACAACCACACAATCCTTGTCTGCATCAGGGCTCTAATTGAAACAGAAACAAATTCTGAATTACTTTTCAGTATAAGAAACACAAGTTATTTAAACCACTACGTATACCATGGCATCGAAGCTAATAAAATTTTGCATTATTAATCACCACATACTTCCTTTTCTAAAAAAATCACCACATACTTAGATGAAAAACCACAATCGAGATCAGCAAAGAAGGAAATCACCTTGGGCAGCTCAGCGGGGGGTGGGGGGACACATCCTCGAAGGGGGAAAACTGCTCCTGCAGTGCCACGGGGGCTGTAACCTCAAACGGGGCATTGACCATCTCAGTATCTGGGGTCGCCTCGGTGGTTGCCTCCATCTTCTTGGAGCTCTCTGTCTCGTGGGGATCAGCCTCCCGCGTCTGCTCCAATATCGGCAGATCTTTGCCTGGTTCTCCTTGGTCCATCATGAAACTGACGAATACTAGGAGTCCACTGAAAGGAAAACACAATCGCAATGACAATGAAACAAAAAAGAGAGTGAGGATCGGTTACTGCTTTGCAAAAGTTCTTTTTTTTCCTCTGAACGAAAATATACCAACATCACGGATCCGCTTACCTTCCCTTCGTTCGGAGAGAAGAACAGTGGCAGATGCAAGTGTTGCCTTTCTTGAAGACGGTGAGGGAGAAGGGGATTCAGCGAAGAGTGAAATGATGGTTGCTTCGTCCGTCAAACTTAGACTGCGGGGAGGTGGGGTTTTGTGATACGACGGCTCGTTACTGCCGCGCTATGACCGGGGTGACTCTCCGCCTGCATACTGCCTTCTAATTTGGTGGATGGCATTTGGGCCCGCGCGCTGCATGGCCCGCATGTCGGTGAACAAAAGTATAACGACATTCAGTAGAGGGAGACATTTCAATGACCTAGGAGGAGCCAGAAGCGGTAGAGTGTCTCCACTGTACTAGTAGTAATTGTTTTTCTGGGTAGCTGTAGAGTGTCTCCACTGTACTAGTAGTAATTGTTTCTCGGGTCCCAAGACAAAACAGCCCATCCACACTAGTAAATAGTAAAATCAATTCAAAAACCTGGGTGCTCTTCTTCCTCCTCGCTCCCACCCACCTCACGTCAGCTCGCTCCACTCGTACCCCCAAATTCCTCACCTCACTCCTACAGAAAACCCCAGCTCCCCTTCTTCCTCACTCCTACAGAAAACCCCCAGCTCCCCTTCTTCTTCGCTCGCACTACAACTAGGCTCGTCATTCGTTACTCTGCTCAAATCCGTGAGCGCGACGCGACGCCCTCGAGGAAAATGGAGTCGGCTGACCCCAGTGCCAAGAAGATGAGGCTCCCGCCAGCGGCGACGCCTGTTGTAGATCCCGCACCCGGCAGCATGGGGAGAAGCAGCAACCCCGCCCCCACCGGATCCCAGGAACCCGTAGAATCTCGGGTGGACCGCATCAGCGATCTCCCGGACGCCATCCTTGGGGAGATCATCTCGCTTCTCCCCACCAAGGATTGCTGCCGCACCCAAGTCCTCTCAATTTGGTGGCGCCCTCTATGGCGCGCCGTTCCCCTTAATCTCGACTGTCGTCAGCTATCTCTCTTCAATGATTTTGAAATCCCCAGAGCCATCATCTCCTCCCACCAGGGCTCCGTTCAAAGCCTCTGCATCCCGTCATGCTACCTGAGCAAGCATACCATGCCCTGCACGGTGGACGCCTGGCTGGAATCCCCTGAATTCACAGAACTACAGCTGCTTGAGTTCTACTATTCCCCTGGAAATCACATACCACATACCGAACGCCATGAACTTGTGCCCTCAGCACCGATGTCCATCTCGGGGTTTTCGTCCTCTCTCCACACCGCCACCTTTGCGTAGTGCTACCTACCAGACAATCTGGTACTAAACCTTCGACTCCCATTTCTCAAGAAACTTTCACTTGTGCGGGTTCGTATATCGGAGGCCTCATTGCACAGCATCATCCACTCCAGTTGCCCTGCGCTGGAGTGCTTGGTGCTTGTTTTCACAGTTAGAATCGGTTGTCTCCAAATAAAGTCGCCTAACCTTGTAAGAATTGGAATTTCTTTTGACGGAAGGCAGCTCATCATCCAAGATGCCCCTTCACTTCAAAGGTTGATCCTTGATTCTAGTTATTCACCGTTGCAAATAACCGTCCTCTCTGCGCCTAAACTGGAGACCTTGGGTGTAATACATGATCTCTGTGCTCATTTCAATATGGTGTTTGGCTCCATAGTTCTTCAGGTACTTTATATTATCATCTACACTTGTAACCATAAGCTGCATTTTAAATTTCTGCGCATAATTTATATATCATCTTGGAGTACACATTTTGTACTAATATTATGTTCTATGCTCAATGAAGAGTTTCTCCATGGATGGCCTATCAATGGTGCTGGATTCTGTCAAGATCTTATATATCCAAATGAATAGTTTTGATCTGAACAAGATTATTGGCTTGCTGCAATGCTTTCCATGTCTGGAGAAGTTGTATATAAAGGTGATAATTTCACGCACATTGGAAGCCCGCATATAGTGTACTAGAATTAACCGTTCAGCTGTTGCTCTTTCGACACTCTTCTTTTAGACCTTAACTGTTTTCAATCTTCATGTCTATTTAGGCAACAGGACGGGGTAAGAAAGTTATAACCAATCGGTGGATTCGTAAGCATCGGGATTTTCTCACTTCTCATGAGATTCGATTGAAGACAATAACGCTAGAACGATATGTAGCCAACCGTGCAAACACAAGATTTGTCACATTCTTCCTGCTGAATGCGAGGTTACTATTGTCCATCAGGCTTAAGTTTATCAGCAGCATGGTTTTGACGGATGGGTATGTCGAAGAGCAAAAAAAGGAGTTTCAGGTGGGCAAAAGAGCTTCTGAACGTGTCGGGCTTCTATTTACAACATATTGTGGTCATAATCCAGTAAATTTTACGACCCAGGATGTTCATTCTATGGACCTGACCGATCCATTTGACTGTGACTGCCGAAAACAGTGCTGGAGTTAGATGTTGTTGCCCTTTTCAATCTGGTTTTTTTGTAAACCTGATGAACAATTAACCCTCGTGCTTTTGTACAGTTTGTAAGCTGGAGTTAGATGTTCCTGCCCTTTTCAACTCGGCTATGACTGTCATATTTTCTTTGAAACAAGGCAAATGGCTTGCCATTCGTTTAATTTAGAGTGAAATATTGTAACAAATCCAAACCAAGGGAAATAACATCACTCTCGTCGGCTGCTTGAGCTCACTATGCATTACAGAAGCCAAGTGATTAGCCCCCACCAGCACCCACAAACTTATTTCGAACTAGCACATCAAATGGGCTATAAATTTCATAGGAAAGGCTGGATGACCGTGATAGATTTGGATTCTGACATTTGGGACCCGCGAGGAAATAGCCTATCCAAGGTGGTGTCGACTTACTAGCCAGTCAACAAACGATTCTGCCTACCAGCCGTTGGATTGACATCCAACATCTGTCGTGTATCTTCTATCTCTTGTCTTCTTCTTCCTCCAATCGCCCAAACCAAACCACCCCGTCAGCTCCGCCTGCTCCCGCCTCCCATGGCTGGCTGCGCCTCCTCCGCCCTACCATACATACCCTCCAACGTTGGCCAATCCCTCCCTCTATTCCCCCACACGTCATGTTATTCTCCGGCAACGTCAGCCCCAACACGCACCCGCGCAAAACCAGTCAACCCTCGTACTCCCTTCCGCCTGCGACTGGACCGGCGCATCTTCAACGGCTCCTGTTTGTTCCGTCCGAGGCCTCGCCGTCGTCCTCCGCCTTGCGGCCTTGGTTCACTCGCCGTGCGCGGTGCGCCGCCCTCTTGCGTTGTCAACGTCGTCAACAACCGAGAGGAACAAGGAGATGACTGTACGTGGAGAGGATGACAGTAGGGACCCACCAGCGTCATGGCAGTACGCAAGCAAGTGCCTCTATAGTACAAGCCCAAAAATATGGTTCCTCCTAATGGTTGGACATCTGGGGCTCACGCCATTGTCAACGTAGTCAATAAACGAGAGAATTACACTACGAGCGGCTGACACCAGGGACCCAGCAAGTCGCGCAGTTTTTTTGAGGAACAAGCAGTTGTTATTTATACTAGTTTTAGCGACGATCAGGGTAACAACGGGGCTGTGCGGGGGCTGTGGCCCGTCTAGCCAGGGTTTTATTTATGTTTACCACATCATGAGCCCAGTTGTGTTTTTTTCTTGCTGAAAATGGCTAGCCCAGTTCTATTTTTTTAAAAGAAATACCCAAACAAGGCCTACTTGCTTTATCGGCCCTGCTGGGCTGCAAATCTTTCAAGACGAGGAGAGTTTCATTCGGTTTGCCCAGAAATGGGCTGTACATTTTTAAAACACATCAAACCGGGAATTAGTTTCAGTTTTTTTTCATTACAAGATCTTAAATTCCATTGATTTTTATGCGTGGACAATTATTTGGATTTTATATTTATATAAATTATTTTTCAAAATAGTTTGGATGTGAATCGATATTTCTGGATTAAAAACAGTTGACCGCACCGAAATATGCAAAAAAATTAACCGTGGCCAGAATATGGGGTGTGATGCTAACAAAAAGAAGATGGGCTCCAAAAAAATTCTTAAGAATTAGCAAATGGGTTGTACATTATTAGAAATAATGGCAGATGAGTTGTATGCTGTTTTCCACAGATTTGAGGCTGACTTGTACGCCTACTACAGGTTGACGCATATGCTTTCATAAAAAAAGGTTGACACACATGCAACGCCCTGTCAACTTAGTCAACACACGAGAGCAGTGACTATTGGATGTCCATCCAACGGCTGTCGTGCTTCTTCAATCTCTGCTCTTCATGCTCAAGCCGCTCAAACAAGCGCTGGCGGGACTGCGTGCTCCCTCCTCCCGCGGCCGGCTATGCTGCCGCGCAGGCCTCACGGCCCCACCGTACTCCCATCGCGGGCCTAGCCATCCCTCTACTCACCCACACATGCTGTTATTCTCTGGCGACGGCAGACGAACCAGTAAACTCTCGTACTCCTCCGCGTGGGAAACAACTGCCGAGTATTCCCTGGCTCCGTGTCGTTCCCTTCCTAGGCCTCGCCGTCGTCCACCGCCCTGGTGCTCTTGGCGCGGCCTGGTCAACATGGTCAATGAACGACATCCATTGGAAGTGGACTGTACGTGGAAAGGCTCACAGCTGGGTCCATGGCTGCACGCAAGGAAATGCCTCCTTATTACGCGCAAGATAATGATTCCTCCACCTGACAGCTAGGACCCATAGGAAGGGCCTCTGTATTTTGTGAAAAAAACGTTCCCCCGCTGACAGCTCGGACCCACCAGCTATATCTTCGCACGCAAGGAAGTGCCTCCTTATTACGCCCAAAAAATGAATACCCCCCTGCTAGCTGGGACCCACCATATTGTTGGGCTGACTAGTGGGCCTACTAAGTTGACGGGGACGGAGAGCTTTGTCAACTTAGTCAATACTCCAGTGACCGTATGATGTCCATCCAACGCCCATAGTGCTTCTTCAACCTCTGGTCTTCTTGCTCCAGCCACCCAAAGCAGCGCCGGTCGTGTCGCCTGCTCCTGCCTCCCGTGGCCAGCTGTGCTACCGCGGAGGCCTCACCGCCCCCATACTACTCCCACCACTGGCCAGGCCATCCCTCCACTCACCCACACCCCCTGTTATTCTGCGGCGACGGCAGCCTCACACCGCAGCCGAACCAGTGAACGCTCGTACTTCTCTTTGCG
The DNA here is from genome assembly GCF_018294505.1 of Triticum aestivum. Taxonomy (NCBI): domain Eukaryota; kingdom Viridiplantae; phylum Streptophyta; class Magnoliopsida; order Poales; family Poaceae; genus Triticum; species Triticum aestivum. The sequence continues at coordinate 397,652,932 of NC_057806.1, read as the reverse complement.
TGGGCATCCACTGTCGCGTCTTGCACGGCTCCGCTGCGTCCCCTTCCTAGGCCTCGCCGTCGTCCACCTCCGTGGTGCTCTCGGCGTGGCGTGGTCAATGTGGTCAACGACCGACTTCCATCGGAAGAGTACTGTACGTGGAGAGGCTAACAACTGGGTCCACGGCAGCCGCAAGGAAGTGCCTCCTTATTACGCGGAAAATAATTATTCCTCCACCTGACAGCGGGGACCCACCGGACGGGCCACCAGTATTTTGCGAAAAAATCATTTCCCCCTGACTGCTGGGACCCACCGGACGGGCCACCCAATTTCGCGAAAAAAAAACGTTCCCCCCGCTGTCATCTCGGACCCACCAGAAGTGCCTCCTTATTATGCGCAAAAAAATGAATACTCCCCCGGCTAGCTGGGACCCACCTTGCTGGGAGGCTGACTTGTGGGCCTACTAAGTTGACGGGGACGAAGGGCTTTGTCAACTTAGTCAATATGAATGATTCTAGCTCCAGTGACCGTACGATGTCCATCCAACGGCCATAGTGCTTCTTCAACCTCTGGTCTTCTTGCTCCAGCCGCCCAAAGCAGCACCGGTCGTGTCGTATGCTCCTGCCTCCCGTGGCCGGCTGTGGTACCGCACAGGCCTCACCGCCCCCTACTATTCCCACCGCTGGCCAGGCCCTGCGGCGACGGCAGCCTTACACTGCAGCCGAACCAGTGAACCCTCATAGTCCTCTCCACGCGGGCTTCCACTGCCGCGTCGTCCCCTTCCTAGGCATCGTCGTTGCTACGTCTTGAGCTTGCGTTGGTTTTCCCCGAAGAGGAAGGGATGATGCAGCAGAGTAGCATAAGTATTTCCCTCAGTTTTTGAGAACCAAGGTATCAATCCAGTAGGAGGCCACGCTCAAGTCCCTCGTACCTGCACAAAACGATAGCTACTCGCAACCAACGCGATTAGGGGTTGTCAATCCCTTCACGGTCACTTACGAGAGTGAGATCTGATAGATATAATATTTTTGGTATTTTTGGTATAAAGATGCAAAGTAAAAAAGTAAAAGCAAAGTAAAAAAGCAAAGTAAGATTAAAGCGATGGAGATTGATATGATGAGAATAGACCCGGGGGCCATAGGTTTCACTAGTGGCTTCTCTCAAGAGAATAAGTATTCTACGGTGGGTGAACAAATTACTGTTGAGCAATCGACAGAATTGAGCATAGTTATGAGAATATCTAGGCATGATCATGTATATAGGCATCACGTCCGTGACAAGTAGATCGAAACGATTCTGCATCTACTACTATTACTCCACTCATCGACCGCTATCCAGCATGCATCTAGAGTATTAAGTTAAAAACAGAGTAACGCCTTAAGCAAGATGACATGATGTAGATAGATAAATTCATGCAATATGAAATAAACCCCATCTTGTTATCCTCGATGGCAATGATACAAAACATGACTTGCTGCCCCTTCTATCACTGGGTAAGGACACCGCAAGATCGAACCCAAAGCTAAGCACTTCTCCCATGGCAAGAACTACCAATCTAGTTGGCCAAACAAAACGGATAATTTGAAGAGACTTGCAAAGATAACCAATCATACATAAAAGAATTCAGAGAAGATTCAAATATTATTCATAGATAGACTTGATCATAAATCCACAATTCATTGATCTGAACAAACACACCGCAAAAAGAAGATTACATCAAATAGATCTCCACAAGAGAGGGGAGAACTTTGTATTGAGATTCAAAGAGAGAGAAGAAGCCATCTAGCTACTAACTATGGACCCGAAGGTCTGAGGTAAACTACTCACACTTCATCGGAGAGGCTATGATGATGTAGAAGCCCTCCGTAATGACGGCCCTCTTCCGGCGAAGCTCCAGAACAGGCCCCAAGATGGGATCTCGTGGATACAGAAAGTTGCGACAGTGGAATGAGGTTTTTGGCTCCTGTTCTGATCATTTGGGGATACGTGTGTATATATAGGAGGAAGAAGTACGTCGGAGGAGCAACGAGGGGCCCACGAGGCAGGGGGCGCGCCCTAGGGGGGGCGTGCCCCCGCCCTCGTGACTGCCTCTTTTGTTCCTTGGAGCAGGGTCCAAGTCTCCTGGATCACGTTCGGTGAGAAAATCACGTTCCCGAAGATTTTCTTCCGTTTGGACTCCGTTTGATATTCCGTTTATCCGAAACACTGAAATAGGCAAAAAAACAGCAATTCTGGGCTGGGCCTCCGGTTAATAGGTTAGTCCCAAAAATAATATAAAAGTGGAAAATAAAGCCCAATATAGTCCAAAACAGTAGATAATATAGCATGGAGCAATCAAAAATTATAGATACGTTGGAGACGTATCAGACATCCCCAAGCTTAATTCCTGCTCGTCCTTGAGTAGGTAAATGATAAAAAGCGAATTTTTGATGCAGAGTGCTACTTGGCATAATTTCAATGCATATCTTCTTAATTATGGTATGAATATTAAGATTAGAAAGATTCAAGACAAAAGTTTATATTGTCATAAAATAATACTTCAAGCATACTAACAAAGCAATTTGTCTTCTCAAAATAACATGGCCAAAGAAAGTTATCCCTACAAAATCATATAGTCTGGCTATGCTCCATCTTCACCACACAAAGTATTTAAATCATGCACAACCTCGATGACAAGCCAAGCAATTGTTTCATACTCTAACTTTTTCAAAACTTTTTCAATCTTCACGCAATACATGAGCGTGAGCCATGGATATAGCACTATAGGTGGAATAGAATGGTGGTTGTGGAGAAGAGAAAAAGGAGAAGATAGTCTCACATCAACTAGGCGTATCAACGGGCTATGGAGATGCCCATCAATAGATATCAATGTGAGTGAGTAGGGATTGCCATGCAACGGATGCACTAGAGCTATAAGTATATGAAAGCTCAAAAAGAAACTAAGTGGGTGTGCATCCAACTTGCTTGCTCATGAAGACCTAGGGAAATTTGAGGAAGCCCATCATTGGAATATACAAGCCAAGTTCTATAATGAAAAATTCCCACTAGTATATGAAAGTGATAATATGAGAGACTCTCTACTATGAAGATCATGGTGCTACTTTGAAGCACAAGTGTGGTAAAAGGATAGTAACATTGTCCCTTCTCTATTTTTCTCTCATTTTTTTATTTGGGTCTTTTCTCCTTTTTATGGCCTCCTTTTTTTGGGGGCTTCTTTGGCCTCTTTTTTTATATTTTTCATCCCGAGTCTCATCCTGACTTATGGGGGAATCATAGTCTCCATCATTCTTTCCTCACTGGGACAATGCTCTAATAATGATGATCATCACACTTTTATTTTTCTTACAACTCAATACTTAGAACAAAATATGACTCTATGTGAATGCATCCGGCGGTGTACCGGGATATGCAGTATGACAATGATGGAATGTGTCATGATGAACTAGATGGTGGAAAGTTGCATGGCAATATATCTCGGAATGGCTATGGAAATGCCATAATAGGTAGGTATGATGGCTGTTTTGAGGAAGGTATATGGTAGGTGTATGATACCGGCGAAAGGTGCGCGGTATTAGAGAGGCTAGCAAAGGTGGAAGGGTGAGAGTGCGTATAATCCATGGACTCAACATTAGTCATAAAGAACTCATATACTTATTGCAAAAATCTAGAAGTTATCAAAGCAAAGTATTACGCCCATTCTCCTAGGGGGATAGATTGGTAGGAAAAGACCATCGCTCGTCCCCGACTGCCACTCATAAGGAAGACAATCAATAAATAAATCATGCTCCGACTTCGTTACATAACGGTTCACCATACGTGCATGCTACGGGAATCACAAACTTTAACACAAGTATTCTTTAAATTCACAACTACTCAACTAGCATGACTTTAATATTATCACCTCCATATCTCAAAACAATTATCATGCTTCAATCTTTTCTTAGTATTCAACACACTCAAAAGAAAGTTTCACAAATCTTGAATACCAAGCATATTATTATTAAGCAAATTACCATGCTATTAAGACTCTCAAAATAATTTAAGTGAAGCATGAGAGATCAATAGTTTCTTTAAAACAAATCCACCACCGTGCACTAAAAGATCTAAGTGAAGCACATAGAGCAAAATTATCTAGCTCAAAAGATATAAGTGAAGCATATAGAGCAAAACTACTTAGCTCAAAAAGATATAAGTGAAGCGCATAGAGCAAAATTATCTAGCTCAAAAGATATAAGTGAAGCACATAGAGTATTCTAGCAAATTTTAATTCATGTATGGATCTCTCAAAAGGTGTGTACAGCAAGGATTATTGTGGCATACTAAGACACAAAGACACAAATAATACAAGACGCTCCAAGCAAAACACATATCATGTTGGTGAATAAAAATATAGCTCCAAGTAAATTACCGATGGAAGTGGACGAAAGAGGGGATGCCTTCCGGGGCATCCCCAAGCTTTGACTTTTGGGTGTCCTTGGATTATATTGGGGGTGCCATGGGCATCCCCAAGATTAGGCTCTTGCCACTCCTTGTTCCATGATCCATCAAAAGAATTCACCCAAAACTTGAAAACTTCACAACACAAAACTTAAAATAGAAAACTCGTGAGCTCCGTTAGCGAAAGAAAACAAAAGACCACTTCAAGGTACTGTAATGAACTCATTATTTATTTATATTGGTGTTAAACCTACTGTATTCCAACTTCTCTATGGATTATAAACTATTTTACTAGCCATAGATTCATCAAAATAAGCAAACAACACACGAAAAACAGAATCTGTCAAAAACAGAACAGTATGTAGTAATCTGTAGCTAGCGCAAGATCTGGAACCCCCAAAATTCAAAAATAAATTGCTGGACGTGAGGAATTTATCTATTAATCATCTGCAAAAATAATTAACTAAATAGAACTCTTCAAATAAAAATGACTGCAGTTCTCGTGAGCGCTAAAGTTTCTGTTTTTTACAGCAAGTTCAACAAGAATTTCCCCAAGTCTTCCCAACGGTTCTACTTGGCAAAAACACTAATTAAACTCAGAAAACAAAACCAAAACAGAGGCTAAATAATTTATTTATTACTAAACAGGAGCAAAAAGCAAGGAATAAAAATAAAATTGGGTTGCCTCCCAACAAGCGCTATCGTTTAACGCCCCTAGCTAGGCATAAAAGTGAGGATAGATCTAGGTATTGCCATCGTTGGTAGGCAATCCATAAGTGGCTCTCATGATAGTTTCATATGGTAATTTTATTTTCTTTCTAGGAAAGTGTTCCATGCCCTTTTTTATTGGAAATTTAAATCTAATATTCTCTTCCTTCATATCAATAATCGCACCAACCGTTCTAAGGAAAGGTCTACCAAGAATAATAGGGCAAGAAGGATTGCAATCTATATCAAGAACAATGAAATCTACGGGCACATAATTTCTATTTGCAACAATAATAACATCATTAATCCTTCCCATAGGATTTTTAATAGTGGAATCCGCAAGATGCAAGTTTACAGAGCAATCATCAAAATTACGGAAATATAATAAATCACACAAAGTCTTGAGAATAGTAGAGACACTAGCACCCAAATCACACAAAGCATAAAACTCATGATCTTTAATTTTAATTTTAATAGTTGGTTCCCACTCATCGTAGAGTTTTCTAGGGATAGAAACTTTCAACTCAAGTTTTCCTTCATAAGATTGCATCAAGGCATCAACAATATGTTTGGTGAAGGCTTTATTTTCACTATAAGCATGTGGAGAATTTAGCACGGATTGCAACAAGGAAATACAACCAATTAAAGAGCAACTTTCATAATTTATCTGAAACACTGAAATAGGCAAAAAAAACAGCAATTTTGGACTGGGCCTCCGGTTAATAGGTTAGTCCCAAAAATAATATAAAAGTGGAAAATAAAGCCCAATATAGTCCAAAACAGTAGATAATATAGCATGGAGCAATCAAAAATTATAGATACGTTGGAGACGTATCAGCCGTCGTCCACCATCGTGGTGCTCTCCGCGTGGCGTGGTCAACGTGGTCAAGGAACGACTTCCATCGGAAGAGTACTGTACGTGGAGAGGCTGACAGCTGGGTCCACGGCCACAGCCCAGTTTTTTGTGATTTGCCAAGTAAGTCGCTTTGTCAGGCCTGTTGGGCTGCAAATCTTTCAAGACGAGGAGAGCTTTCATTCGGCTGGCCGAGAAAATGGCCCATCAGTAATGAGAAATGGGTTGTACATTTTTAAAACACATCAAACCGGCAATTAGTTTCAAATATCTTTTTTTTCATTTCAAGATTTTAAATTACATTAATTTTTATGCGTGGAGAATTTGTTGGATTTTATATTGATATACATTTATTTTTAAAATCAGTTTGAATGTGAGTCAAAATTTCGGGATTAAAAACAGTTCGGACCGCATCGAAATATGCAAAATTTTGTATAATTTTTTAACTGTTGCCACAATATGGGTTGTAATGCTAACAAAAAGAATATGGGCTCCAAAAAAACCTTAAGAATTAGCAAATGGGCTGTAAATTATTAAAAATAATGGCAAATGGGTTGTATGCTGTTTTCCACAGATTTGAGGCTTTCCTAAAAAAAGGTTGATGCACAAGCACTGATTGTTGGATGTCCATCCAACAGCCGTCGTGCTTCTTCAATCTCTCCTCTTCCTGCTCCAGCCACTCAAACAAGCGCCGGTGGGACTGCCTGCTCCCTCCTCCTCGCGGCCGGCTGTGCTGCCGCGCAGGCCTCACCGCCCGACCGTACTCCCATCGCTGGCCTAGCCATACCTCTACTCACCCACACCTGTTGTTATTCTCCAGCGACGGCAGACGAACCAGTAAACCCTCGCACAGTTGTACTCCCCTCCGTGTGGGAAACAACTGCCGAGTATTCCCTGCCTCTGTGTCGTCCCCTTCCTAGGCCTCGCCGTCGTCCACCGCCCTGGTGCTCTCTGCGCGGCCTGGTCAACTTGGTCAACGACAAACATGCATCTGAAGTGGACTTTACGTGGAGAGGCGGACAGCTGGGTCCATGGCCGCACGCAAGGAAATGCCTCCTTATGTAACACCCCGGATGTAACTTTCCCAATTTGTACTCCAACTCTTGCCGTTTCCGGCGTTAAATTGTATTTATTTCCTCGGGTTCAGGTTTTGTCTCCGTGTGTTGTGATCATCGTCATGCATCTCATATCATGTCATCATGTGCATTGCATTTGCATACGTGTTCGTCTCATGCATTCGAGCATTTTCCCCGTTGTCCGTTTTGCATTCCGGCGCTTCGTTCTCCTCCGGTGGTCATTTCTACTTTTCTTTCATGTGTGGGGATTAAACATTTCCGGATTGGACCGAGACTTGCCAAGCGGCCTTGGTTTACTACCGGTAGACCGCCTGTCAAGTTTCGTATCATTTGGACTTCGTTTGATACTCCAACGGTTAACAGAGGGACCGAAAAGGCCTCCTGTGTGTTGCAGCCCAACACCCCTCCAATTTGGCCCAAAACCGGCCTAACTCTGCTCCATCATCTAGATCGTTCGATCACGATCGCGTGGCCGAAAACCGCACCTCATTTGGACTCTCCTAACTCCCTCTACCTATATATTTAGCCTCCTCCCCGAAAATCCGGACGAAACCCTAGTCCCCCTCCTCCTCCAGTCACCAGACAAAATCCGGACGGCCGGACATGTCCGCCCGATACACCCGGACCAATCGCCGAGCGCCACGTGGCGTCGTGCCCACTTCGTCGCCTCCCGCTGCCGCCGGCCCGCGGGGCCCGCATCTGGCCCGCGGGGCCCGTTCCCCTCCGCCCCTCCGCGCCAAGCTCCAGGGAGAGGAGCTCCCGAGCTCCGGCGACCTCCGCCCGGCGTCCTCCGCCGCCCGCCGCCTCCGCCCGGCGTCGCCGCCTCCAGCCGCCTCCGCAACGCCGCCCGCCGCAGTCACCGTCGTCGACTCCGCCCCGGCCAGATCCGGCCGCCGCCCCACCGGATCCGGCCACTACCTCCTCTCTCCGGCCGTCTACAGTGCAGATCCGGCGAGCTCCTCGATTTCCGCGCCGGATCAAACCCTAATCTGGAGGTTGAATTTTTCCTAAGTCCTGAAATTGCAGATCCAAGTGCTCCTGTTCGTGGCCTCATAACTTTGCATCCATAGCTCCGATTCATGCATATAGCATATCAAAATGTTCATCTCAGAGAGTACATCATTTCGTTCCATTGCGTCATTTTCATTTGAGTTCATGTTGATGCCCGAAATGCTGTTAGAAGAGGGCTACTTGAGTTAATTGTCAGATCTGCTACTCCGTTTAGCTTTTTGTCATTTTTGTCATGATTAATGTGTGCATGATATACCTTGATGCTCTACATATGTTTTGTTAAGGGTTTTGTCATCTTTCTAGAGGTGCAACCCATGTATTTTTGTGATGTGTGTGGTGACTTGTGCAAGCTTGCAAAGTGGTGCACTTGCTAATTCTGTTTTCAGAGACTTAGCAATTCCAGTAAGTCCTTGATCTGTTTAGCTCATGATGCCATATGTTCATGTTATTTCCTAGTGATCCGTGCCTCTTTTGAGGATGATCAGTAAGGATGTTTTGTTAATGTTGTAGTGCTATATCCATCCATGTCTTCTTTTGCAATTATGGAGTATCCTAGCTTGAGTCAATCGAGCTCTACTTTTGCTACTTTGTGAATCTGGGCAGATTGTCAACTTGTTTGCAATTTTGCCGATGATGTTGTAGTTGATCCGTGCATGCTATGCTATTGTTCTTGCCATGCCTAGCTTGAATTTTGTGCCTTCTTGATGGGTGTATGCTTGTCTTGCCATGACTTGCACCGTAGTGAGTGCATCGAGCTCGTAAACATGCCTACTTGAGTTATGTTTCAGCATGTGTCAGTTTTCACTAAGTCTGAAAACTGATTATGTTTTTGCTATGTTCACATGCTTGCAATTGTATTTTCTGATCCCTTTTGGCTCAAGGTCACTAAGGGACTTTTGTTAAGCTCTTTGAGTAGCTCCATGTCATGCTTTACTTTGCCAAGTTCAGATCCTGTAGCATGTAGTTTTGTGGCTCCGAAGAGTGCTACCTGATCAGAAATTCCAGACAAGTGTTGATTTCACTAAGTCTGAGATCTGTTTGCCATATGCATTTTTGCCATGCTTGTTTGAACCTATTAATGGATGATTTGGCCGTAGCTCAGTGCTAGACTTTTGTTAAGCATCTTGAATGCATCCCTGCCATGTTTTTTGTTGTCATGTTTGAGTGCTGTAGCATGTTCATCTCACTGCATTTAGATGGCTACTTGCTGTAAATCGCAGACTGGTGTCATTTTTGAATCGCTTGCCATTTCCAAACCGTAACTCCGATTCCGATGATCTTTATATCGTTTTCAAGCGATTTCATCTCATCTTTCCAGTGGCACACTTGGATTTCCAAGTTGAGGCCAGGATCTTGCATTTCCTGTCATATCTTGCATTTTGCATCCCGCATAGCATATCATCATTGCATCATATTGCTTGACCCTTGCACGTGGTTGACTGTATCCTTGTTGCTTGTTTGTCTTGTTTGGGTAGAGCCGGGAGACGAGTTCGCTAACGAGGAGCCTGTTGAGTTTGCTTTCGAGGATCCAGTCAACTCTGACAACTGTGCATGCAAGATGATCATACCCTCGAAATCACTACTATCTTTGCGATGCTAGTTTGCTCGCTCTTTTGCTATGCCATTGCTATGATGCCTACCACTTGTTTTCAAGCCTCCCATATTGCCATGTCAAACCTCTAACCCACCTTGTCCTAGCAAACCGTTGATTGGCCAAGTTACCGCTTTGCTCAGCCCCTCTTATAGCGTTGCTAGTTGCAGGTGAAGATTGGAGGCCGTTCCTTGTTGGAACATTTATTTACTTGTTGGGATATCATTATATTGCTATGTTATCTTAATGCATCTATATACTTGGTAAAGGGTGGAAGGCTCGGCCTCTCGCCTAGTGTTTTGTTCCACTCTTGTCGCCCTAGTTTCCGTCATATCGGTGTTATGTTCCCGGATTTTGCGTTCCTTACACGGTTGGGTTATAATGGGAACCCCTTGATAGTTCACCTTGATTAAAGATTTTCCAGCAATGCCCAACCTTGGTTTTACCATTTGCCACCTAGCCTTTTTCTTTCCCTTGGGTTCTGCAGACTCAAGGGTCATCTTTATTTTACCCCCCCCCCCCCCGGGCCAGTGCTCCCTCTGAGTGTTGGTCCGAACCGGGCAGCCTGCGGGGCCACCTCGGGGAAACTCGAGGGTTGGTTTTACTCGTAGCTTGACCTATCTGAGTGTGCCCTGAGAACGAGATATGTGCAGCTCCTATCGGGATTTGTCGGCACATTCGGGCGGTGTTGCTGGTTTTGTTTTAACCTGTCGAAGTGTCTTGAAGAACCGAGATACCGAGCCTGATCGGAACGTCTTGGGAGGAGGTCTATTCCTTCGTTGACCATGAGAGCTTGTCATGGGCTAAGTTGGGACTCCCCTGCAGGGATTGTACTTTCGAAAGCCGTGCCCGCGGTTATGGGCAGATGGGAATTTGTTAATGTTCGGTTGTAGATAACTTGAACCTTAACTTAATTAAAATGAATCAACTGAGTGTGTTACCGTGATGGCCTCTTCTCGGCGGAGTCCGAGAAGTGGACACGGTGTTGGGGTAATGTTTGCGCAGGTTGTTCTCTAGTTTCTCGCTCGCGCTTTGCCTCCTCTTCTCGCTCTCTCTTTGCGAATAAGTTAGCCACCATACTTGCTAGTCGCTTGCCGCAGCTCCACATATATTTACCTTGCCTTACCTATAAGCTTAAATAGTCTTGATCGCGAGGGTGCGAGATTGCTGAGTCCCTGTGGCTCACAGATTACTATTACACCAGATGCAGGGCCTGATGATTCCGCTCCAGTAGACGCGTTTGAGCTCAAGTGAGAGTTTGATGAAGACTCTCAACGTTACTATGTTTCCTTTCCCGATGATCAGTAGTGGTGCCCAGTTGGGGGTGAACGGGACCGTTGTCGCATGTTGGGTTCTCTTTTATTTTGGCGCCGTAGTCGGGCCATGAGTGTTTGGATGATGTAATGTTATTTATGTACTTGATTGACGTGGCGAGTGTAAGCCAACTATGTTATCTCCCCTTTATTATTCATATTACATGGGATGTTGCGAAGATTGCCTAACTTGCGACATATGCCTTCAATGCGATTATGCCTCTAAGTCGTGCCTCAACACGTGGGAGATATAGTCGCATCGAGGGTGTGACACCTTATTACGCGCAAAATAATGATTCCTCCACTTGACATTAGGGACCCACCGAAAGGGCCTTTGTATTTCGCGGAAAAAAACGTTACGCCGCTGATAGCTCGGACCCACCAGCTATATCTTCGCATGGAAGGAAGTGCCTCCTTATTACGCACAAAAAAATGAATACTCCCCCTGTTAGCTGGGACCCAGTATAGTGGCAGGCTGACTTGTGGGCCTACTAAGTTGACGGGGACGGAGGGCTTTGTCAACTTAGTCAACATGCATGATTCTAGCTCCAGTGACCGTACGATGTCCATCCAACGGCCGTAGTGCTTCTTCAACCTCTGGTCTTCTTGCTCCAGCCGCACAAACCAGCGCCGGTCGTGCCTCGTGCTCCTGCCTCCCGTGGCCGGCTGTGATGCGGCGGAGGCCTCACCGCCCCCTACTACTCCCACCGCTGGCCAGACCATCCCTCTACTCACCCACACCCCCTGTTATTCTGCGGTGACGGCAGCCTCACACCGCAGCGAACTACTGAACCCTCATACTCGTCTACGCGTGGGCATCCACTGCCACGTCTTCCCCGGCTCCGCGTCGTCACCTTCCTAGGCCTCGATGTCGTCCACCACCCTGGTGCTCTCGACGCGGCGTGGTCAACTTGGTCATGGAACGGCATCCATCGGACGTGGACTATACGTGGAGAGGCTGACAACTGGGTCCACGGCCGCAGCAAGGAAGTGCCTCCTTATTACGTGCAAAATAATTATTCCTCCACCTGACAGCAGGACCCACCGGATAGGCCACTGTATTTCGCCAAAAAAACGTTTCCCCCTGACTATTGGGACCCACCAGCTACATCTTCGCACGCAAGGAAGTGCGTCTGGGCAAAAAAATGATTCGCCCCCTGACTGCTGGGACCCACCAGCTACATCTTCGCAGGCAAGGAAGTGCCTGATAGTCGGGACCCACCTAGCCGAAGCATACGTAGCATTGTCATTCTGGTCGCGAACGTGTACGTACATACTGGTCGATGTAGAGGCGCGCACGTGTCGTAGTAGAGGCGCGCACGTAGCATGTACACGTACGTACAACGGCCAGGGTGCAAGAAAGAAAATACGGCCACGTATGTGTACATACGGGCGGGGTCTCGAACGCCTACTCGCACATTCATACGGCCAGGGCTCATGTACATGGCTAGGTTGAAACGGAGAAACAGCGTCGTCATCGTGTTCATGGGGAGGCAACGGAATGCGTCGTGTTCATGGGGAGGAAACGGAATGCGTCGTGTTCATGGGGAGGCAACAGAGTGCGTCGTGTTCATTGGGAGGGCTTGGACGGAACAGGCGATGGAAACGAGGCCTGGCATACCGCGGAACGGAGGAAACGACCTTGTGTTCGACCGGCCATGTTTGAAACGGGATCCTGTTCATCAGGAGGGGTCTGGCGTACCGCAAAACGGAGGAAACGGACCTCCTACGGTCGAAACGGGGGTCCTGTTTAAGGGGAGGGGTGTGGCGTACCGCAAAACGGAGGAAACGGACTTGTGTTGGAGCGCTACGGTTGCAACGGGGGTCCTGTTCATCTGGAGGGGTGTGGCGTACCGCAAAACGGGACTCCACGGGATACTGTTCATCTCCACCGTCGACCCCCTCCAGCCTCCACGAGCTACTGTTCATCCACCGTCGACCTCCTCCAGCCTCCACCTTCGACTATTCATCCACGGGCTCCTGTTCATCCAGCCTCCACCGCGCGCTACTCCACCGGCTACTGTTCAACTAGCCCTCTCCACGGGCTCCTGTTCAACCACCCCTCCACGGGCTACTGTTCATCCTGCCCTCCACCATCTACTGTTCATCCAGCCCTCCATGGGGTGGTCCTGTTCATCCAGCCCTCCACGGGGTCCTGTTCATCCAGCCCTAACCGGGTCGATCGATCGGGATCATGTTCATCCAGAGGCAACACCACGGGGTCCTGTTCATCCACCCCCACCGGGAACTGTTCATTCAACCCCCCCCCCCCCCTGCAACGCTCACTGTTCATCCAGAGGCAGCATCGATCGGCTTCAGTTAGCAGCAGTAGCGAAGGAATCGCTCGATCGGGTTCAGTTAACAGCCATCGATCGATCGCTCGGGTTCAGTAATGCATAGCCTGCAGTGCAATCGTTCGGTTTCAGTTAGAGCCCAACAACTTGCTCGGGTTCAGTCAGAGCCAACGCCTCACACACACGCGCGTATGTGTACGAGAGAAACGCACATCGCTCGGCCCCCGACCTCCCACCGTAAGCGGGAACTCCCCGAAATTTTCCTCACCCTCGCTTCTACCATGGTTTTTTCCGTCATGGACGGCCCAAAGAATGTCATGCAGCTGCGTCTCCGGCCCGCCCAAGACAAAAAGCCCATTTTCTGTCATGATTTTTTGTCATAGAAGTAGGAGCCCACCACATCTATGATGATACCGGGTTTTGTCACAATTATCTTCATAGAAGTGTCATATGTATGACAGAAAAAAATTCGTTCAGCCCAAAATGTCACGGATGTGTCTTTTTTTGTAGTGATGCCACCGGATAGAGACATTGAGTTTTTGATTGAGCTTTTGCCAGGCACAGGACCAATATCTAAGAGACCGTATAGAATGCCTACAAAGGATTTGGAGGAGATTAAGAAGCAGATTAAGGAGTTACTGGATAAGGGATATATTCGCCCAAGTTCGTCACCTTGGGGGTCGCCAGTACTTCTAGTGGAAAAGAAGGATGGATCATTAAGGATGGTTGTTGATTATCGAGGATTGAATGAGGTGACAATCAAGAATAAGTACCCACTACCGATGATCAATGATTTGTTCGACCAATTGCAAGGAGCTAAGGTATTTTCCAAGATCAATTTGCGATCAGGATACCACCAGTTGAAGATTCAATAACAGGACATACCTAAGACAGCTTTTACCACAAGGTATGGGTTGTATGAGTATACCGTTATGTCATTTGGTCTGACTAACGCACCTGCCTATTTTATGAACATGATGAACAAAGTGTTTATGGAGTTTTTGGATAAGTTCGTCGTAGTGTTCATTGATGATATTCTAGTTTACTCGAAGAATGAAGAAGAACATAAAGAACATTTGTGTTTGGTACTTGGTAAGCTCAGAGAACATCAGTTATACGCCAAGTTCAGCAAATGTGAGTTTTGGTTGAAGGAAGTTGGATTCCTCAGACATGTTATATCCGGAGAAGGAATAGCAGTAGATCCCACCAAGGTTGTCACTATGACAAATTGGGAAGCCTCGACAACAGTTGGAGAGATCCGGAGTTTTCTTGCACTCGCGGGATACTACCAGAGATTCATTGAAAATTTCTCGAAGATTGCAAAACCTATGACGGAGTTGTTGAAGAAGGATACCAAGTTCAAATGGACTAAGGAATGTGAAGCCAGTTTCCAGGAGTTGAAGAAACATTTGGTTACCTCGCCAGTGTTGATTCTGCCAGATCAGCGCAAGGATTATGAGGTGTATTGCGACGCTTCACGTCGAGGACATGGAGCAGTGCTTATGCAGGAGGGAAGAGTTGTTTTGTATGCCTCACGACAGCTTAAGCCCCATGAGTTGAATTATGCTACACACGACTTGGAGTTAGCATCCGTAGTGCATGCCTTAAAGACGTGGAGACATTTTCTCATTGGAAACCATTGTGAGGTGTACACGGATCACAAGAGCTTCAAGTACATCTTCATGCAGAAGGAGTTGAATCTCAGGTAAAGAAGATGGTTGGAACTCAACAAGGATTATGACATGAGATTGCATTATCACCCCGGAAAGGCTAACGTAGTAGCTGATGCATTGAGCGGCAAGAGCCATGTCAACACACTAATGACCGGAGAGTTACCAAAGGAGTTAGCCGAGGATCTTCATGAGCTATGTTTGGAGATAGTTCTGAGAGGCTATGTAGCAGCATTGGAGGTTTAGTCTAATTTGATGGATAAAATCAGAGAAGCTCACAAGACTGACAAGGAGATTGCTTCTATTAAAGAGAAAATGAGCAAGGGAAAAGCTAAAGGATTTCGTGAGGATGAGCAGGATACCTTATGGTTCGAGGATCGTGTTTATGTGCCTAATGATCCGGAGATCGGGAAGTTGATTCTGCAAGAGGCCCATGATTCACCATACTCGATTCACCCAGGAAATACCAAGATGTATTTGGATTTGAAGGATACTTTCTGGTGGACCGGAATGAAGAAGGATATTGCGGAGTATGTAGCAGTTTGTGATGTATGTCAGAGAGTAAAGGCAGAGCATCAGAAGCCAGCAGGATTGCTACAGCCATTGTTGATACCCGAATGGAAGTGGGATAAGCTTGGCATGGACTTTATCACTCAATATGGGTTGTAGTCGATCGTTAAACTCAATATGGGTTGTAGTCGATATCCCAAAGTTTCACTCAATATGGGTTGTAGTCGATCGTTTAACGAAGGTAGCTCATTTCATTTCAGTGAAGACTACTTACAGCAGTGACAAGTTGGATAAGATATACATGACCAGGATCGTATGTCTGCATGGAGTTCCAAGGAGCATTGTATCAGATAGAGGAACCCGGTTTACCTCAAAGTTCTCGAATCGGTTGCATGAAACTTTGGGTACCAGGCTAGAGTTCAGTACAGCTTTTCATCCGCAGACAGATGGAGAGACCGAGAGAGTCAATCAGATTTTGGAAGATATGCTGAGAGCTTGTGCGCTAGATTATGGATCTAGTTGGGATGACAATTTGCCGTATGCAGAGTTCTCTTACAACAACAGTTATCAATCCAGTTTGAAGATGGCCCCTTTTGAAGCTTTATACGGAAGAAGGTGCAGAACACCATTGTCGGGGGATGAAGTTGGAGACCGCCAGTTGTTTGGACCGGATTTGATTAAGGAGTCTGGAGAGAAGGTGAAGTTGATTCGCGATAGGCTCAAGGTAGCCCAGTCCAGGCAAAAGAGCTATGCAGATTCTAAACGCAAGGAGACGGTTTATGAAGTCGGAGACAGAGTTTATCTTCATGTATCCCCGCTTCGAGGAGTTAAGTGCTTTGGAGTTAAGGGAAAGTTAGTGCCACGTTTTGTGGGACCATACAAAGTTTTGGAGCGTATGGGAGAAGTTGCTTACAAATTAGAATTGCCCAAAGGATTGTCAGGAGTTCACGACATGTTCCATGTTTCCCAGTTGAAGAAGTGCCACGTAGAGATGGCTGATATACCGTTGAGAGATACAGTGCCGTTGGAAGCAATTCAGTTGGAAGGTGATATGACCTATGAGGAGAAACCAGTTAAGATTCTCGATTATGCCAGCCGAGTAACCCGCAGCAAAGTTATCAAGTTTTGTAAAGTTTAGTGGAGCCACCACATCGAGGATGAAGCCACCTGGGAGCGAGAGGAAGATTTGCTGAAGGACCACCCTCACCTATTTTCTAGCCAACCCAAATCTCGAGGGCGAGATTTATCTTAAGGGGGGTAGGTTTGTAACATCCCAAATTTTCAATTTGGAATGTTATACACTAGATCATCATTACATATCATATTTTATTGCTTTTGGCCTGATCCAGAAATTCTACGCAACTCAAGGACCCACGGAGAGAGTTGGGGATTTCGTTATTTTCATATTTGAGTTTTCTCAAATTTTGAAAATAGGATCATTTGATTTTATTTATTTTGTCTTCAATTATTTCAATTATAAAAATGAGTGAGAGGGAATAAAATGACTTTCCCAAAATGAAGAAATATTGAGGATTTAATAAAAAATCAAATAAGATTTTATTTTGGAGTTTTTTCCGCTCTTTTATTTGAATTTAGGAAAAAATGTGTGTTTTTCAAAATTGCATTTAGGCCCCAAATAAATGTTCACCTTGTCCGGCTTGATTTTAGAAGTCGGAGAAAATTTATTTCGGGATTTTTGGAGTCCGTTTAGTATTTCTTTTATTTGTTTTTCTGCGCGTAATGTTTTTTTTAAACACGAACCGACCTTGGGCCGTATTCGGCCAGGACTCCCCTGGCCTGCCCCCTTTATATAGTGCCCGAGCCCACCCCAGCCCATCCCAAACCCTAGCCCCGCCGCCGCCCTAGCCAGCCGCCGCCGCCGCCCGCGATCCGCGCCGCCGCCGTCGCCGGTTGCCGCCGCCGCCGCCCGCTGCTCTCGCCGCCGCCTCCCGTTCCGCCACCGCCGGAGCCGACCGCCGCCGCCGCCCGTTGACCCGCCGGAGGTAGACCCCGTCGCCGCCGCGGTTTTCGAGAGAAAACCGTCGGTTTATTTTTTAGATCGTTTTTTCAGTTTAGTTATTTAGCGGACATTCGTCCATACGTTCGTTTTAACAAACGGTTTTCGTCGTTTAGCCGCAGACAGTGAACATTCATTCGTTAGCCTGTTCGTCCGTTTTTCTTTTTCTCGAATTTTCCGCAATTATTTTCAATCGCGATTTCTGATCCGATTTTCGTTTTAGTATAACTTTTCGCTCGTTTATCGGAATCAGGCGATTCAAGCGCCTAGAGTTTCGTCTCGAAACCCTCTTTCCACTTAACCAACTCAAACAAGTTTTTCTTCTGTAAAATTTTACATAGATCCAGATTAGTAAATGAAGCTTGTTTCTTTCGCCGTTTGACTTTCATTGCTTCGTTTGATTTGTTTCTTTTTGCAAACCGAAGTTTTTAAGTTGAACTTTCTGGTTAGTTTGCTTATTTGAGTTTTACCTCTACATTAGATGAGTGCTTATTGTATGCTTGTTTGTTTGTGATAGAGTACCCGGAGTGCGCCGCTTGCTACTTCGAATCTCTAGGTTTCACGGATCATCAGCAAGGCAAGTAACACTTTGATCATACCTCTTACTACCCAGTTTTGTTGCATTAGATCAATCCCCAAACACTGCATGATTAGGATCTAATTAAATTGTGGGTTTTGGGAAGTAGATGAGGTAGTACCTATTACCTGTTTTATTATCAAACCCTTGGGAGTTATTTCTACGTTTGCTTATATTGCCATGCTATGCTAGTAGACGTGGATTGGGTGAGTGTATCCATGACAGATGTGAGATTGTTAATTAATGGTTTATTTAAGGTGGCAACTTTAACACACATCTGGGTGGATTGAGGCACCTGGGTATTCCAGAGATTGCCTGTTTTTCTTTATGGACCGCCACCCAGGCTCAAAGGGATCATGAGATTATTCATACTAGAAACTTCCGTGTGCAGCCACAAGCTACTATGGGCTCTAGCATAGTTGATTAAGTTGTGCGAACTCTTACAGTGGTAGACTAGCAGATGTAGGGGAAAGTAGGTGTAACGGTCTACCCGATCGTAAGGTGCTAGCGCTTCTGAAAGACTATGTCTCGGTCATCCGTTTCTCAAACACCACGTAGTGCGAGAAATCCAAACGGAGGAGATCGAGTCTTGTGGGGAAAAGTGCGCAAACCTCTGCAGAGTGTATAATCTAATGATGATTAGCCATGTCCCCGGTTATGGACAGTCTTGAGTATCTAGTACTTGGATTATCATGTGAATCTCATCATGTTACTTTAATTAATTTTATTGGGTTTTAATGATGATGCTTAATTGGGATTGAGAGGGTGTCTACACTCTCAATGTTTAACAACCACCATGATAGTTAAATAAAATTTATTCCTTTGCAGTAAGGAAAAACTGGCTTTATGCAAAACTGTAACCATAGAGCTTTTCACCAGCCATATATGCATGTAGTATAGCCTATTTCTGTTCATTACTCTCTATGTGTTATATTGCCAGCATATTCCATGTGCTAACCCGTTTTCGGGCTGCAACGTTCATGTTGTAGACTTTTCAAACAACGAGTAAGGTGCCATTAGGTCGTGGTTCTATACTCAGTGATGTCATTGGAGTTGATGGACTCGCTTATTTTCCACGCCTTCCGCTATTATCGTTATTAGATGGCCTTAAGCCATATTATTTGTAGTAAGTTCTCTTTTGAGACACTCAATGTAATAAGTGTGTGATTGCTACTCTGTTATAAATCCTTCAAGTACTGTGCGTGTCAGCATTACTGATCCAGGGATGACACTGATGCACAGAGATTAGACTGTTTGAGGTCTGGTCGCTACATAGTGTGAGAAGCAAGTGGGCAGCCCTTAGCAAGAAAGCGCTCAAGCTCCAGCCTATATATCTTTTTTATACTACTAGTACTGGAGGTGGAGTAGTGGTAGAGTAGTTTATATTTTCTCTACGTACAGTACCAGTTAGTCGTGCTACAAAACTGATCGGCACGCCATTAAAAAAATAAAGGTCGATAACTAATGCGGCACCTCGGGCCAACGCGGCCAGATCGCATTTTGCACGAGAAATTACACACCATGATTCGTTGACATGTGGTCCCGTTCCAACATATCAGTGAGACGACGGCGAGTAGTAGGAGTATTTCCGAATGGACGTGTAGGCCGGGGCGCCTCTTCGTGAACCGTGGCAAACTCGCAACCGTCCACCGACTCTTCGCCTTTCCGTCTCGATTTGGAACTGTTGTTGCATGCTCTTCCTCTCCCTCCTCCATTTTCCTTCAGCCCTTCACCCTTTCTTCTGCCATTGTTTGATCGTCTTCTCCATGGAGGGAACATGCCGGAAACGACCCCATTATTCTTGCCCCGATCTGAAATATGACGTGGTGGAGAAACTCATTGATCGATGCGACATCATCACCTCGGCTAGCATGTCAGGTTCGTTCAAGCCCATTCTCGACTCAACTAATAACATCATTACAAAGAACCCAAGAGTCAAGGAGCGGTTTGATCTCCCCTATCTTCTTCGTCATGACCCTGATGACTGGCGCCGGCACGACGGAGGCCTCGCCCTGTGCTAGTTGATGTCGCTTGATAATGATACGTATGATGTTAAGATGCCATCGCTTGAGGGCAAGGCTTGGGCGGGCGCAAATCGAGATTCGGTTGTTTACATTGGGTCCAACTGCGAGTGGGAACTTGTGAATGTGTACACTCGTGACCGGGTTCCACTTCCAAAAATCTCAGCAGACTGCCCAGAGGTTGAGCACACCGGTATTGTACGCACGTTCAAATACGATCATGGTGACTGTCTTCTACGGAAGATAGCAATTTGTCGAGTTCCCAACCGCTCTTGGAATTACAACAACTATCAAGTTGTTGCTATCTTCGACAAGCTTGTTGCCGTCCTTCGTGGTTCGACTTGATGGATATTGCTCAAAAATCCGTTTCTGTACACAGATGAGTATTGTGATGCAATTCAATACGAGGGCCTTGTGTTTGCTGCCACCACTTGTGGCACTGTTTTTGCATGGGATCCTCATAGTTTCGGTACGTTTGTCTTCCACCGTTATTATAATTGTTTCATCCACATGCATGCGGGTTAGCAAGTTTCCCTTTACTAATTAACCTTCTTCTTGTGTTTCCAAGGTCCTGTGAACATCCCACAACCTATACTTGAAAATTTTTATAACCAAGGGGGAGATGACGATGGTGATGATCATGAGCATGAGGACGAGCAAAACCCGTATACTCAGTGGCGCCTGGCAACTAATTCCGATGGATCACATCTTCTTGTGTGTATACAGCCCACTGATGATGTTACTGCTAAGGAAGCAGGTGTAGTCTCCCATGGTCGCACTCTCCGGACCTATTCCAACACCCGTTGCATGGTATTCAGGATGGATACTAGTATGCTAGCGCCAACTCCTTCTCCCTGGTACAGAATTGATAGTCTTGGAGAAAACTCGCTCTTCCTTGGACAAAACTATCCGATGATGGTGAAAGGCGATCCAACTGTTGTTGACACAACGTTAACAGTACCATTTATGAGAAGCAATTGTGTCTATACCTTGGACATTTGGGTGGTTCCCTATCCAGGTACTGATATAGTAGGCTGCTTCAGCCTGGATGATCAGTCCTGCGTTGGTTTCCAGATCGACAATCGATGGCCCGTCCCAGAGAATCACTTGTGGTTCAAAGCAAGCGTTTCCAACGCCGAGGAATGGTTGAGTTGAAGTTCATTTCATTGCTTGTTATTTGTTGTGTGGTGAAAACTTTAGTATTTATAATGTATCCTCGTAGTCGATGTGGGTTGATGACCTGATGTATGTAATAAAATGATATGCCTATGATAAACTTACTAAATTTATGCATGGCTTTCGAGTCGCTTCTCTGAGTGAGTGGTGCGACGAGGCAAAAAAATATTTTCCGAATACATAATTGTACGTGCATTGCAATAGGTTATCGGATGAGGCCAATCAACAATAGTAGTACACTATTTGTACTAGCTTCACATGCTTCGCGCGTTGGGCGGGTGTTTTTACTGTAGCCATATGTTAATGTGTTCTTTGTATGTAACCAGCACCTCGAATCCTAGATACTAGTACTATATAGTAGGAGTAAGTAGTAGGAGTAGTAGGGTGGCATGAGCTAGAACAAGCATTCACGTATAGGAGTACGGTACAAGCCACCACCACGACATCCATCTGACACCATATTATTTCTTGGAGTCAGTGCTAGAGCAATCTCTTCAACCTCGTCGTTTCTCTAACTTCAGCCATCGCGCGGCGGGCGATCGAGGTGGGGGTTTGCCGATAGTTGGTTTCCTTAACTGCGGTCCCACTTGTAAGGCCAACTCCAATGCACGACCCCAAACGGACCTCCATTTTGCATGAACTCCAACGATAATTTTGACTAGAAAAGCAAGACCAAAGAAAACAAGAACCACAAGAATACATTTTACTACTCCTATAAGTTGGATTAGTGCCTTCTCGATGCATTCATTGTTGATCTGCAGAGGCTCGATCTTGCGTGCTTCTTTCTTCTTCGAGTGTAAAGAAGTAGACGTTGCTTCCTCGCATCTAGTCTCATGTCTAGCCTCTATTCTAGTAGGAGTATCAACAAGTGCACTAATCTCATCTCTAGCCTCTGTGCTAGCTAAAAGTGATAGAACATCTACTAAATTGCGCTCTATCAATATATGGATGTACTCTTCTTCCCAATACAAAAACTTGCATCCATTCTACTCCCTCCGTTGCACAATACATGCCTTCTATTTGTCAAAATATATATGTATCTAGACATGTTTTAGTATATAGGTACATCCATTTTTGGACAAATGGAAGTCAAGTATTTTGGAACGGAGGGAGTACACAATAAAATTTTTAAGTTAGCACAACTAGTCTAATCTGAGAGCACAACTGAAGATTTGGTCAGGTTCTTCCTCCTTTTGCCGACACGTGGGACATCCAGCATCCAGTTCATGTCATGAAAGAAAATAGAGTGGTAGTTGAAGCCACGAGATGTGCATCTTGGGTTAAACTGTAAATAGAATCTTACTACTCTTGAGTAACTCCAAAAGCGGCCACCGAAGATCTTTATTGGATTTGTTTTTCATCACCAGCACGTCGAGGTGAAAGATGTGCATGTTCAGTGGGTCCTCTTGCGTTTTCACTGACATGTGGGGCTGCATGTGATCAAACACACGATGGGCTCCGCGCGTCCGCTAGCTGGCTGAGAAGAGAGATAGAGGAGGGCTGAGCACGGACTACAGGAAATTTGTTCTACGTACCTCGATATAGGCTCGATATAGTGGGGTGGCATGGGCAAGCATTCACGTCTAGCAGTACGGCACACGCCACCCACACGAGTCCCATCCGACACCAATTTTCTTGGAGTCCATGCTACAGCCATCTCTTCTCCCTCCTGTTTTCTCAGCCATCGCGCGGTGGGCGGGGTGGGGGTTTGCCGATAGTCGGTTTGCTCAACTGCGGTCCCACTTGTAAGTGAAAATGCAACACCGCACGCATTCCCGCTTGAGCGGCGTGCCGGACCAACCGTGTGGGGGTGCGACGCGAACATGGCAGGCTTTTCCTTTTGAACTCGTAACTTGTAAAATTTGGTTCTGCTCCATGGCGCGACCGATAGATAGAAAATAATGATTTTGCCTAGAGTAATGAGAAGTTTGGTTCTGGCGCCATTCATGCATGGAGTACGTACGAAAATTATGAAGTTGATGTGAAAGGTAAGATAATTACTCTAGTATCATATACTACTACATGGATTTGACGGAAAGATAAAAATACATACGGATCCATCAACGACATCCTCACGCCCTAGTGTGTCGGGTCACCAACCGACGTGTGAGGAGCAGCGGTGTTGGCGGCGAGCTCAACGTGCTTCTGAACAGTGCCGTCCAAGGTTGCCCTGTGGTCCAAGAAGGCCAGCATCCTATCGTCCTCCTCTTGCATGTAGTAGTCCTTGTGGACGATTTGCGCGTAGACGTGGGTGATTATGTCAATGGTGTCTTGCTGCGCTAGGCGCTGCGCGGCGAGCGCGACCTCGAGGTGGACATTCTCCGGCGTGACGGCGGGCAGTCGCAGGGCCACCAGTGCGTCGAAGAGGTTGTCACCATAGTGGCCGTTGAGGGTGGCGGGCATCGCAAAGCCTGGGCGCATCGGCTGGAGGCTTACGTCAAAGTCGTGTGCAAGCTTCTTGACGATGGTGAACTTGTCGAGGAAACCGGTGAGGACCTCGTCGAACAAGGAGACGAAGCTGTCGTCCAAGCGGCCCCTCACCCTGGCGGCCTCAAGCAATACTACCTGGAGACGTTCCTCGGTCCCAAGCCGCAGGCCGGCGTTGTGGACCATCTGGCATAGCCGGCTGATGCTCGCGCTCATCGCCTCCATGGGTCTAGCTTAGCTTCTAGTCAACTGATCTTGTGATTTGAGTGATCACTCTTGCCCTTGGTTAGCGTGCGTAGGTGCGTAGGATTTCGTACTACTCCTCGGCCCTCTACTGCACCTGCCTTTGGCTGTATGATAGGTGGGCCAGCCACCCTCTGGGCCCACGTGTCATTCACCCAAAGGCAGTTGTCGTAAGTCAATGAAGATGCGTCCCCCTCCGTGTCGGTGCAGTATAGTCATCTCACCGGACCTCTAGTTGGGGCCAAACGAGAGAAGTTTGATGTTTACTGGTTTATTGGTCCCCTTTGCATTCTGCGCCAAGTTTTGACCTTTGATTTAACTAATAAAATGTTAATGCATGTAAACAAAAATGTTGTGTAAGTCACCTTACGAAAACCAAATAATCCCAAAATACTTAGGCACGGTGCATTAACTCCCTCCTTGTTTCTTATTTCGTGACATATCAACCAATGAGAGATGTGGGCCGTGCATGCTTTCAATGACTTGAGACTACCAAACATGACATGCAGTGTTTAGTTCATTGCATGTAATCCTATTAGTACTCTAGTTAGCAAAAAAACATTAAGTTCTCTCGCCGATAGGAATAAAACACCATGTATTTATTTACAGAGGGAGTAGTACATTTTTTGTGACATGCATTACTAGATATTGCTAGTCAAATACTAAAATCCAGATGGACGTGGTAGTACTCCTAAATCCAGACGGTGGTGCTACTAGTACTAGTAGTAGTACTACCAATGTAGTAGTAGGAGTACTAGCACTGTACTACCCGTTGGTCAAATTATTACGTGTTGCTCCTCACAGTGAAGTGACAAGACCCTGCGCCGGAGATGACACCTGAGTATAGGCGCCGTGTTCGGCATACCATAGTCAGCCTCACCGTCTGCAGTCACTATCATCATGGCTGTAGAGCTAGCCTGCTTACAACTAGCCCTGTTCGACATAATTTCCCGTGCGTAGATGCCCGTGCATTGCACGGAACACCAAGATTGGGGTGGACGGCTCCGGCAGCGGCCATCGCGCCAGATTTTTCCACGGCCTTCTAGATGTGGTGGGGAGGAGATAAGGCTGATTGTGAGAGACAAGGAGTTGTTTGTAAATAGGGAACAAGTGCGGGCATCTTTTTGCAAAAATGGAGAAGCTTGGTTTGTATGCGTCAGATCTAGATCCGACGGCTATTGGTGAAAGATGGGAGGCACAACATCATCACCAACTCAGGACCTGTTTGATTCGCAGGATTTTGAAAACGCAGGAATAGGACACGGCAATATTACAAGTTTCAAACTGATATTACAAATGTTAGGAGTAATGCTGCACCTACGAAGAGGGAATTACTAGGAAGTTTACGTAAGAACTTTCGTTACTTTAGGTGGATGCAGCATTATCGTACAAACTAAAATCCACCGCCCTGACAAGTCACTAATGGGCAAATAAGTTTTCGAGTCTCTGGCCACTTGATGTTTCAAAAACAAATTCAGCTTCTGCGGAGACTTTGTCATTTAGGCTTAGACGCTTGTGGTGATCAGCACGCCATTCATTGTTGCGCCAGAGAACGCCAAACCTCATTACCTTGAGCACACTTGCCTCCAGAACAAAGAACCTGGCCAATTTAATCTCAGATGTGCTGCCTCGGTAGTCGATCAAATCAATTTTTGTAAGATGGAGATCAAGGCATTCGATGAGATTGTTATAGTGCAGCACATTTTTCACTTTCGGGTCTTTTTTTATCTAAAAAGAAGAGAACATATTAGAGCAGCTGGCTGCATAATATTGTCGTGTCATCAAGAGATACGAATATCATTCGCTCATACGATAGGGTTGGGTGGCTAGTGATATTTTTTCACTACAAAATTGGAAGAGTAAACCAGGACGGAGGTAGTACTTGTTGTTAGGGTAACCATAGAGTTACTGGAGTAGTCTAAGTAACTTTCCACTATGACTAGCCTAGGCTACTATAGTAGTACAGCATAAAAACGATGCAGGTGATCACATGAGAAAAAATACTAAAAACATTTCTTTCGGTGCAGTGCGTAGATGCAGTTTTGAACACTACACTTGTCATCGTAATTTAGGAAAATTACGAAAAAATTGAGCTATGTTGTGATTACCATTTACTTATAGGAAAGAAGTTTCACCTCGATGAGTAGCTTCTCCGTGCATGGAAAGCATGTAAGGAATCCAACAACTTGATCCAGATTGGGGCCGATAGATTTTAGTGCTAAGATCTTCATTGTGCGCATGGACTGGGTCAAGCTTGTGGGAATCATTTTCTGGAAGACGGTCGTAAATACATCAAGAAGAAATTAAAAATGTGAATTTCAAGAAGACGGAGAAGAAGATGAGTGTTGTACCTGAACGATTACGGATCCAATAAAGAGTTCGGAGAATTTGGCAGATGAGTAAACCAATGCTGTCAATTTCAGCGCGTCAATGACCCTGATTTTTGTTGGACCTTCTAGATCCGATACAAGCAATCTCTCAAGGAAAGGCGCATTCTCAATGACCATAACATGGAACAGCTGGAGTGATCTCTTCCCAATTGATGTCTTGTTGCGGGACTAGCAAGACACATAAATCCATCAAAGATTCATCGAGGCGATGTGGAGGCTAATGAACCCGTGGATCTGCTCAATACGAAGGTACTCGAGCGCAGTACAGCTACGGAGTAGGTGCTCACTAGCTTTCTTCGAGATGACAATGTCGAAGAGGTCGAGCTGCTTGAGTTGAGGGAGAAGAAGGGCGGGCGCGGAATTAATCTGGGGAAGATAGCAGGAGCTGAAGCTGGCGCGGCGCAGCGTTGGCGTGAGGCGGAGCGCGGACGGCGGCAGAGAGCGACATCGTCCAGCTTCAAAGCTGAGCTCCTCGAGCTGATCTAGGGCGGGGGATAAGAACCACTCGTCAAACTTGGGTTGGACCTTGCAGTTGGTACTGAACATGCGAATGTCAAGGCATCTGGCTGGCCCAGGGTGCGATGAAAGGATCTTGGAGACTACGGCCATGCGTTTGCAATCCCCCTCGCAGAGGCAGCTGTCGACGGTGAGGTTGAGGGGGACGCAGCGCCAGAGGGGGCGCCACCGCCGGGAGAGCAGGGCAGTCTGCACGGCAGATTTTGTGGGGAGGAGGTCGATGATGACAAGCAGCATGTCGTCAGGGAGGCTGCTGATGAAGTCCAGGATCGCCGGATGCGGTTTTGGCTCAAGCCGCCTCCGCTTGTTGGCTGCCTTGCCGTCCATCTCAACTACGCGGCGACGCCGGCGTACACGTGTGCTGGTGTGTGTTGTGTGCTGGGTGTGCGCGAGTGCGTCCTTCTGTGCATGCCGCCGCGAAGTGGTGAATTGTGCGCGAGTGTGTCCTTCGCGCGCAAGAAGTTTGTCCTCAATGCGCCCTCAATTTACTAGCATGCGGGGTGCTACCCCGAGTGGTTTCAACTTTGTTTACTTCACCGCGTGTCAGATGGGCCTCTAGTTTACTTATTTTCACCCACTGCCACATGGGCCAGCACACGAAGATACAGAACACGAGCTGACAAGGCAGCATGTGGATTGGTTGACTGGTCAACTAAACAATATACGAAGCTATACGCTGACACAGTGAGCGTATAATCCGTCGGTATAGAGAGTTCGAGTGAGAGGGGAGGCCCGTGAGAGATAGCAGAGAGAGAGAGAGAGAAAGAGCTACTCCCTCCGTTCGATAATGTAGTTCCAACATTTTTTAAGTCAAACTTTTGAAACTTTGACCAAGTTTATAAAGAAATTACTTATATCTACAATACCAAAGATAAATGATAGTATAAAGTAAGTACATGTTGTGATGAATCTAATGATCGTTCCAGATGTAAATGTTTTTCTCCGCATATACCTGGTCAAACTTTTCTGAGGTTTGACTTTTCAAAACATCCATATGCTTATGGACGTGACAGAGTCCCTAACTAGAGAGAGAGAGAGTGAAAAAAGTGTGTGTGCGTGTGTGAAAGAGACATGGACAACACACAATAAAAGTAGAGAAAAAGCATGCGTGTCTTATGCAAACATATCACACATGCATCTTCGACTACGGAGGCAAGGTGAGGAGATAGCGTGTGGTTGTTTGGAACCTAGAGAGCAAGACCTCTAGCACGTGGCCAAGAGGGGTCTGACAAACAAGGGAGAGAGGTCGAGAGAGACGTACGGAGAAAATGCAGACATGGGGAGGAGAGAGTGTATGTTTGTCATAGAGAGATCCCCTGGAGATCGTGATGGGACTACATGGGTGGGAGATCGAGTGACAAGGTGTGCGCGCAATAGAAGATGCCCCGGGAGATATCGAAATAGACGTATGGATGGAAGGAGACAATACGTGTGTTCCTGATGGCTAGTAAGAGATAATCATACTTAGGAGGGGGAGTGCTTGTGCCTATGATGGAGTGAGGGATTATGGTACTTAGGGGGTGCGTGTCACATGGAAAGAGAATAAGGATATAAGGCCAGTTTGGCTTGCGTCCTGAGCATCTTTTGCCTGGCCTGGGGTTGTGGCTGGATTTCATGCACGCTTGTTTGGTTGCTACCCTGTGAAAAAGAAAGCCCGCCTGGCCTGGGTTCCCTTGCACTTTAATTAGCCTGGCTGAACTCCAAACACTGCAAGTAGCCTGGCTCAGGCGACCGATTTCGAACGCTTGGCCATGCCTGGTCATGTGGCCATGAGGCTAACAGCAACGTGGATGGATATAGCATTAAATAATTGATGCATGGATTGATTGATGGGATGTTGATGCTTTGCCTGGCCCAGGCATGAACCAAACGCTTCAGCACCACACAAGCCTGGCCAGGCAGAAATATTTTACATCTTACGTCCACACCAGGCAGTACCGTCCATCAAGGCATGAGGGTCAGGTCACGAACCAAACTGACCAGTAAAGTTTGAGAGATATTGAGGAGCCCCAATAAGGTTGAGTGGTGTGTCAGATAGCTGAGAGGGGGAAAGAGATATTCCATCCGCTCCATAATGCAGTGCATGTAAATTTTTTAGAAGTCAAACTTTGGGAACTTTGATCAGGTTTACGCAAATGTTATTTATATCTACAATACCAAAGATACATCATAAAAAACTACATCTCATGGTGAATCTAATGGTATATGTTTGCCGTACTAGATGTAATTCTTTTTCTCCACGTACATGGTCAAACTTTGTGATGTTTGACTTTTCAATAAATCTATATGCTATGGACCAAGGAGAGTGCCCCAGTCGAGACAGATCAAGTGTGTGTGAAGGAGAATGAGTAAGTGTGCAAAAAGAGTATGTGTGTGAAAGAAAAAGTGACAACAAACGATAAATTAGAGAGAGTGTGTGTTTTTTCGTTTCTTATGCGAACATATCACGCATGCATCTCCGAGATGGAAAAGCGAGGCGACGAGATACACGAAGATAGCTAGTGTGTGATTGTTTGCAACGGAGAGAGACACCCCTGTAGCACATGTCCAATAGAGGTCTGGCCAACAAGGAACAAAGGTCGAGAGGGACACATGGATGGCATGGACGCATGGGGAGGGAGAGAGGGTGTGTTTGTGATAGAGAGATCCCGTCGAGATCGTGAGGGGACTATATGGGTGGAAGATCGAGGAGTGCGTGCGCGATAGAAAGATGCCCCGAGAGAAATCGAGATAGACCATGCACATGTTTGTGATGGAGACTAAGATTAGCTAGTCATATACATATAGGGGGGACTGCGTGTGCCTACAATTGAGTGAGAGACCATCATACTTGGCTAGCTGGGCATGAGATTGTGTGTGTGCACGTGTGAGATGGAGAGAGAACGAGGGGGAGAGATAGAGTTTTAGATGGGCCTATCGAGTGCGAGTGAGATATGCATGTGTATGTGTGACCCAGGTGGATGGAGAGTTTGAGAGAGGGGGGAAGAGCTCGGAGACGATATAGTGGTGCGTGAGAGAGTTACGGGCAAAGAGCCAAGGAATTTGTGTGCGTATGATGAGTGCACCCAAGATATCTAGCTTGGACTAGCTAGAGTATCATACATAGTGTGCGAGAGAGACCTATAGATGGTGTATATATGCATGCTAACTAGAAAGACCCCCCACACACAAAGAGAGAGAGAGAGAGAGAGAGAGAGAGATGGAGAGAAAGAGAGAGGGACCAACAAGGTTTTTGTGTCGGATGCGTGCGACAGAATTGAATATTGTCGGCGAGAGAGAGAGAGAGAGACAGACAGAGAACGGGAGTCCGGGAGAGGGGGAGGACGCGTTTTATGCATCAAAGACTGATATAAACCATGTTTCGATATAAACTTGCATTCAAATATTTAAATTGGAGAACATGTTGTCTGCAATCCACACATGAACGGATATATGCGTATATCAAACAAGTTCATTAATTTGACTTTCAACATGTTCATGGAGTACTATAATACTGTACAACATGCTACTCGATTGAGGTGTTCAATTTTGGATTTAGTTCACTATTTTGACCTACTAAACGAGCTATTTCATTGAATCGAGATATTTCATTTTGGGTTTGATTCGCGTTTTTGAGTGGGTCAACTATTTGTCATATAGTAAATCGCTAGCAACGAGCATGTAAAAACACATTACTACCGAGCATCATCTCTCCATCTAAAAAAGAAGTGGTAAGCTAATATTTCAAAATTTGATCTGAATCGACTTGGTAAGGTAGACGTGGATGCTCGTTCTCCCAAAATTTGAACGAACCGTTAAACATCCTCTCTGCTCGGTGGAATTCGCCCGAGCAAATAAATGGGAGACACGAAATTATCGTCCTATGTGGGACACGTATCAATTGGCCCGTTGTACATCGAGGGTAGGTTCGTAACTTCATCCAAGCGCGCCTTCTCCTCAGCCGAAATGACATGTGTCGAATAATTCATAAACCATAGTCGGCAAAACACGCTCTCCTCGCCCGAAATAGCTCGCGCCCACTATTTCAAAACACGCTCTCCTCGCCCGAAATCGCTCGCGCCCACTATAGTTCAAAACACGCCCTCCTCGCCCGAAATCGCTCCCGCCCACTATTTGTGGAGAAGCAAAGTTACTCTACTATCCCCGACCCTTAGTACACAGACCCAGGCCGAGAAGCCTATAGGCAAGGGTAGAACTGTAACTCCCCCTCACATTTCAAACAAATGCGTCCGTAAGACATGGTTCCACTCCCCTCCCAATTCCCGCCCGCCCGTCCCCATTCATACCTCGTGGGCGCCAAATCACCTTCTCCCCGGGAAGCTCCCTTCTCTCGAGCCGCGAAACCTCAGCCCCACCTCCATGGCGCCCCCCATCGCACCAATTTCACAGCCGTCCTCCTCCCTAATGCCGGAGACACTGTCCATTTGCCGTCGTGCACTGGGCCGTGTGCCTCTTACTCCGTGCTGCTGGTGCTGCCTCGACGACGGCCGCGTGAACCATACCGGAGCCGATTCACCCCCGCCGTTGTTCATGGAGCCGGAGCCGCTCCAACTTTGGATCCGTCCAGAGTCCTGGCGCTGCTTTCGCGTAGCCCTCGACCGTTGCGACATCGCTCTTTCCCTGCCATCGGTCGCCACCACAACCGCGCCGGCCTCACCGACTCGGCAGCTGGACCTGCCTACTTCATCATGTCGCCAGATAGGTCGCACCCTCATCTCAAATCACTTTATTTAGGCGTCAGTTGTATGAATTTTTATTCTGGGCCAATCGATTCCCAATGGGAAGCAGCACCCCTCGAGGCGGCGGAGCTCCTAGGCTGTCGGTTGGCTGGTGTCTAACATAAGGGTGCGGGGCCGCAAGTTCACCGCGGAAGCAGCGCTTAGATGGCTATCTTTTAGAGTTGCGTGGGTTGAAGGTACTACCACCGTCGGATCTGGATGACGGGGAGTCTTTGTGGATTGGCCCGGGGGCGGTGCAACCACGGCAGTGCCGTGGGGCGGGGAGCGGGGTTTTGGCCGGGGCCACGGATGGCGGAGGCAGGCTGCTCTGCCGTTGGTCGCTGGCTCTTCGGGGAAGATTCCGAACAGTGTCAGTCGGGAGGCACAAGACGGCCAGTCATCCGGCGTAGATCGGACAGTACCAAAATAAAATAAAATCATGTGACCCCAATTTAGTCTTCAGTCAACAGACATGTGACCACTCTCGTACCTTGCTGTTGTTCTCTTAGTGTATTTCTTCAGATCAAAGAGATATGTCATTCTTAACATTATGTGTTATCTGCATCTTTAGACACACTATCTTCCGACTCATCGCAGCTGCTCCAACAAGGGAAGCATACACCAGAAGGGAGCTATAGTCCCCAGTCAACAGTTCCCTGCATCGAATGCGCGTGCCCGACATGGACAGCCACAACAACTACAGGGCCATCGACAAGTCAGCACATGATGCTCACTCCTATGGATGGCAGCCAGATAGGTTGTACCCTCATCTTACTTGTGTGCAACATTTATGGCTTTGTTATTCATCTAAGCATGGAAAATAGATCATCACATTTCACTGTATGTTCATGCTGATCTCTTACGGGTCTTGTTCAGGAGTTAACGATGTTCCATAGTTCAGCTAAGATACTTGTTCTTTAGGTAACATTGTTCCATAGTTATCATCCATCAGCCAATGCTATCCCACAGGCTGGTGATTATAGTATTATACCACTTCTAGTATTACCTATGTTGTTCTTTAATACTTTTGTGTGCCATCTAGTTAATCTTGAGTACAAACGATACATATTCTGTAGCTTTCATCTGTGTTCTCCCTTTAGTTTATGAGACCTGTTGCTGCTAGTTAACCCCAGTCCTACTATTTATGTCGTCTCCTACAAGCACTCATTACATAAATCTAACTACTAGTTGTCTTCCATGCATGTCAGATATAATTGCACACACTGATATATCCACAAGAACCTCACGGAGCAATGTAAAGGCCAATAAACTTGATGTCAATGATACCCAATATGATGGAACATGTAAAGGCAGTTCTTCAGAAGACTTGCAGAAAGATGATGAATCCTCTTCACCCCACAAGGTCCTTGCTCTAACTTGGCATGTGATATGGGTACAACATGCATATAATGTCCTGGAGTGTATCTACTCTGTTGCAATGCCATGTGCTTAGCATGCTGATCATGCATGTAAATATGTCATGCCTTCCTGTTTTTCAGTACCTATTCCATTCATGATAACATGTTTTCAAATTCAAGTACTGTCATTCTACTCTATCGCAATGCCATCTGCTTAATTTGGACATTATGCTTCTGAAAATCTTATGCATTGTTATTCATCAGTATGTACTTCATCTGTCTACCATACCATGTTTTTTTACATTGAAGTGATGTTCTAGTGCTCTGTTGCAATGCCATCTTATTTTCCCAATCATACACGTGTATGTTGCCTTAGTTATTTCTGTACGTATTCCGCTAGCATACAGTTTTACATTCAACTAGTGTTTTTTTGCTGTGTTGTCCTGTCGTATCCCTAGCTCTTACACCATACTCCCTCCGTCCGGATTACATGTTGCCGAAATGGATAAAAAAAGGATGTATCTAGAACTGAAATACGCCTAGACCCATCCATTTTTTCCGGATGGAGGGAATACATGTCAATATGTCATGCCTTTCTATTCTTCAGTACCTATTCCATCTCTCTGTTGTCGCATGTTTTATAATTAAAGCACCCATTCTTCTATACAAGGCATGCAAGGGGAAGACGACTATGTTAGAATCTGAAGGGTTACAAACAAGGCCTTTGCAAAAGATCCAAACGCCAGGAGATAATAAACCAACTCCAGTTTTTATAGATACTGCTCCAGCATAGAGAAACCCAACTCCTACTGATAATAAGCAGATTCCAGTGGCCAAAGAACTAGTCCGCTCCAATCCAACAAAAATATGTCAACTCAATTCTAAGAAGTGTGTGTGTATCCTTGCATCATGAAAATTTATAGCATGCTGATCATATTTTCTACATGTTTCTTACCCATCTCTCTTTTAGAAAATAAGCTTAACAGATATAAGAATTTCTGCAATGGTATCGTTTATGAGGAAAGATTCTTGCAGGAATTCTCTGTGCTCCAATGTAGATGTAAGTACCTGTTGTATATCACTATATTTTTACATCAGCATGTATTTTGTTAATCGGCGTGAATCCAACCTTTATCTGATCTAAATTAGTTGTAGCAAAATGTATGATTAAAGGCCACAATGTTGATTTTTGCAAGGAAAACTGCCTGGTAGTTTTGCATCCTGAGCTGCATGAGTGTACTATCTCATATCAGTGGGTTTGAATACTTTGGTTCTGCAGTGGGATTTTCAGTGTTTTTTTACTGTGTTGTCCTGTCGTATCCCTAGCTCTTACATCATACTCCCTCCGTCCGGATTAAATGTCGCAGAAATGGATAAAACTGGATGTATCTAGAACTGAAATACGCCTAGACCCATCCATTTATTTCCGGATGGAGGGAATACATGTCAATATGTCATGCCTTTCTATTCTTCAGTACCTATTCCATCTCTGTTGTAGCATGTTTTATAACTGAATCACCATTCTTCTATATAAGGCATGCAAGGGGAAGACGGCTATGTTAGAATCTGAAGGGTTACAAACCAGGTCTTTGCAAAAGATCCAAACGCCAGGAGATAATAAACGAACTCCATTTTTCATAGATACTGCTCCAGCACAGAGAAACCCAACTCCCACTGATAATAAGCAGATTCCAGTGGCCAAAGAACTAGTCCGCTCCAGTCCAGCAAAAGAATGTCAACTCCATTCTAAGAAGCGTGTGCGTATCCTCGCATCATGAAATTTTATAGCATTCTGATCATATTTTCTACATGTTTCTTACCCATCTCTCTTTTAGAAAATAAGGTTAAACGATACAAGACTTCCTCCATTGGGATCGTATTCGAGGAAAATATCTTGCGGGAATTCTCTGTGCTCCAATGCTGATGTAAGTACCTGTTGTATATCACTATATTTTTACATCAGCATGTATTTTGTTAATCGGCGTGAATCTAACCTTTATCTGATCTAAAATTAGTTGTAGCAAAATGTTAAAGGCGCCAATGTTGATTTTTGTAAGGAAAACTGCCTGGTAGTTTTGCATACTGAGCTGCATGAATGTACTATCTCATATCACGCACATTACTGAATTGTAGTGCTTCTCTGGTTGCCCATTCATTCATTGTGTTAATGTTGCTTTCATATTACCTTACCTGACTGATGATAGCTGTGTCATATTGTGTTAATTTGGTGTAGGCTAGTTGCCCAAATGTTCGTTGTGTCAATGTTGCTTTCCTATTATCTGACTTGGCCAATGATAGCAATGATAGTGTGTTAATTTTGTGCAGGCTGCTGACGATAAGAAGACAAACTCTGAAAACAGCAAGGCAACCCCATTGTTTCTTTCCAGTAAATCTAGGCCAGGTAATATGGCAATAACTCATGATTAATATGTTTGGTTCCCGTCCTAGTTTATGTTATGATGCAGTGGTCGAGACACTCTCCACTATCAATAATACAAGCCTGCCAAAATCACCATCTGAATCTGTTCAGTATCCTCTGTCTCGAATGCAACGGAATAAATGTATGTTTGTGAACCAATTAATGGCTGAAGCAATGATGGAAATGGTGGATGAATCAGAGGTGTAGAGTCGTGCGACACAACAACTAATCAATGTTTTCAGAGACAGTGTAGCAAAGTAGCAAGAACTTGCCCACATGCTTATGGGCGTCATCTGTGCTGAGGTTGCAGATTGTGACATTGTAGATGGTTAGGTTCTGCTCATTTATTTGCACTCGCATCAATCTTTGATTGCCCAGTGGATGTAATTTCCTGTAATATATGCTGGATGTGCAACGTTATTCCTTGTATGTCATACCTTTGCTTGATCGCTTTTGATCCTGTGCATAATTGCTCGTCGTAATGGGCTCAAATTATCTAATTTGGCCTAAAGACATGAACGAACTTTAGTGGGCCCATTAAGTTAATGGGCCGTTACTAGGCCGAAAGTTAATGGTCGGCCTCTTACCTCCCGGGTCGTTAACAGTCCGTTACTAAGTTTGGGCTACATATGGCCCAACTATACTGTAGGCCTTTAGCAGGCCGAAAGAGACAGCGGGCTTGTACTGGACCATGAAGAGCATGGGCCGCTAAGAGGCTGAAAGTCAGGTCGTATTGTAAACGAACCAACTGTGTTGTGGGCCTTTAGTAGGCCGAAAGAGAAACGGGCTGGTATTGGACCATGAAGGGCATGGGTCGTTAAAAGGCCAAAACTAAGGTCCGACTACAAATGGCCCAACTCATTTATGGTTCGTTAACAGGCCGAAAGGCACACAAGGTCGGGAATCGGCCCAACACTTAAATGGGTCGCTAAAAGGCCAAAACTCAGGTCCGACTACAAATGGCCCAACTGATTTATAGGCCGTCAACAGGCTGAAAGTGACACCGGGCCAGAAATTGGCCCAACACTTAAATGGGCCGCTAAAAGGCCGAAACTCAGGTCTAACTACAAATGGCCCATCAGATTTATGGGCCGTCAATAGGCTGAAAGACACACTGGGCCGAAAATTAGCCCAACATTTAAATGGGTCGCTAAAAGGCCGAAAGATGTACATCCTGAAAATTGGCCATCCATTAAATGGGTCGTTAATAGGCCGAAATCTCATCGGGCCGATATTGAGCCCAAATATATAGCGGGCTGTTAACGGGCTTGAACTGACGATGGGCTGCAATGGTGTCAAATGTTTAACGGGCCGTTGACGGGTCGAATTGGCACATCTCATATGGGTCGTGGGCTTAAATGGACCTGACACAAGTAGGCCTTATATGGGCCGGCCTGCTAATTTTTACTGGGCCGACCTTTTTCATGGGAATGGGCCACTGTTGGGCCGTGCCACGTGTCGACCTATCATAGGCGCCTCCTGTCCAATGAGTGGATGACATCTGTCCCAACGGTGAGGCAACACATGTTTCCTTCGGCCAATCAGAATTTTACACGTGGAAATTTCCCATTGGTCAGGGTTGTTAACGGGTTATCGGATCCAAAATCCGACCCGATAGCTTAACGATGTTCCATTACGGTGGATGCCACGTGTCGGTCACCCTTGATGAAAGCACTTCTATAACGCACGATTTATCGTCATGGAAGTGGACACTTCTGTGATGATAATTTTGGTAATGTCATGGAACACTTCTACGACAGCACAGGTATGACTATCTTGATTCTGTCATAAAATCGTCATGGATGTACATGCATGACAAAAAACGCGACCTACTGTGACAAACACGTATCATCACGGAAGTGTTTTTTTTTGTAGTGAACGTTGCCGACAATACTCAAATGGCTAATCTCGATAGACAAGTAACGCAAAATAGGCTAGGGGTTAACAATGCAATGGCAAGGGAATATATAATGGAGGGATACCACGATACCAAGATGATATGGAGGTTACCATCTGTGTTGATGATGAGTGGCGGTGATCTTGATGGAGATACCAAGATGATGGAGACTTGTCCCTAAGTAGACGAAACACCTTAGGAAACGGAAAAACCGCGAACCCAAAACCTCAAATGTCAAATGTCAAATGATGGTAGCGGGATGCGGTGGTGGAATGATGGGTTATGCGAGTACGCAATGTGGAAGTGGAGGTTATGGTGGTGTACTATACACGATGTTGAAGTTGAGGTCGCCGTCTCTAAGTAGCCGGAACACCTTAGGAGACACAACACACAACTCAAACAAGCTTAAACAAATTTTGGTTATGTTGGATGGTGGAAGTGTATGGTGGGTACGCCTATGCGGAAGTGGAGGTGGTGGTTGGTGAAGAAGCAACCGTCCCTAAGTAGACGAAACACCTTAGGAGACTCGGGTCACAACTCAAACAACCTCAAATGCAAAGGGGAATAAAATGGGTTAGGTTGCGGAAGTCGGAGGTGGTGTAGCGGATGATGTGGTGGAGGCCCTAGGCAAAGATGCCAAATTTCCAAAACTTTGATGGAGTCAAATGACGTTGGTGGTATTTTTGTGGGAAGGGGAATGTCAAGAGCTTCAAAACGAGCTAAAGAATGTCAAAATCGGAGTTCGGATGAATTAGTTATGGCCGAAACAAAAATCAGTCGAAGTCAACATCTACAGGTTACGAACGTCCGTAAATGGACGGATGTCTGGTCGCCGGACGTTCGGTCGGGTCGGAAATCCATAAATTTGGCTCGGGTTTAGGGTTCTAGTCGTCCAGAAAGTTGCGGACGTCCGGTCGTTCCTGAGGCTCCCGACGCCCGTAAAACGCCGGTCGTCCGGTGGGTCAGGGTCAACGCGGGATTTGAGATCCGGGACGCGATTTTGGGCGGAATTTGATGATTTGGGGGTCAAAATTGAGGAGATTTCAGTGATGAAAGATGAGGAAACTTGGGGAGATGCTAGATCCACTTGAAACCAAGCAAATCCATGGATCAAATCCAACAAAACTTCGTCAAACCAACAAATCACAAAAAAAAATTGAGGCTATTTTTGGTGGGGATTTTCGAAATTGGGGAAGAACACAACAAAATTAGGCTAGAAAACGAAGAGGGGAGGCTCCGAAATCGTGATCAACGTGGCTCATGATATCAAGATGATGTAGGGTGGAACCCTAGATGTCCAATCTTTCACGAAAGGAGCGGAACCTGCGAAGAACACAAAGAACACGAGGGGAAACACGAGAGAATCACTCAAACCAACAAGAACGATCACACATATGCTAGATCCTCGAACACATAGAGATCACACGATCCAAAGTCAACACAGGACGATACAAAGGGTAATCGGTTCTTCTCCGTGAGGAGATCTTGATGGTCTTCTCCACGAGGAGGTCTTGAATCCAATGTGGATCTTCTCCGTAGAGGGGTCGCGGTCTCTCTCGTGGAGTAGATCCGATGTGGATGAGCGAGGCTCTATCTCTAATATGAGCTATCACAACGCTAACCCTAGCTAGGAGGAGGTAGGGGGTATTTATAGTCTAAGTGGGCGAAAGGGTAAGTGGGAAGGGATACAAGGCCAAAGGCCTGCGGCTGCGCATAGGCAGTTACCGGACGTCCGGTCGTTGTCGGACGTCCGACGGCTCGAGGGGGACCGGACGTCCGGCGGGCATCGGAAGTCCGTCATTTTGCTTCGGGATAGGTGGCATCGGATTTCCGGTGAGCGTCGGATGTTCGGTGCCTGGGACTTGTCGGACATCAGGTGTTCATCGGTCGTCCGGCGGCTGTAGAGGGTCGGACGTTCGATGGCGTCCGGTCGTCCGGTCGATGTAGACTCTGCAGCTCCTTCTTCTTCCGTCTTCTCTTCTAGGCTTCCTCGTGGATGGTGTAGTTGTTCCTCGGCACTTGCACTCCTCCTCGTCATCCGTGAAGCTCCGGCAATACCTATGCATGCGCACGAGAGGAATGTCAAGTAGTATACCATCCTCGAAGGGGTCAAGTGAGCACGTGTAAAGGAGATGATTCACCTTTGTGTATGTGAAGTAGATGTCGCACGTGTCACTCGCCGAACGGACTCCTGATATGGTGATACCATAGGATGCTCCGCATCATTTTGTGTGATTGAAGTTTTCAGTTTTGGGTTATCTTACGATGGACGAAGGAAGGATGTAAGAGCCTAAGCTTGGGGATGCCACAGCAGCCCAAGCTATTATTCAAGAATGAGCAACCAACTAAGCTTGGGGATGCCCCCGAGTGGCATCCCCGCTTTCTTCCAACAACTATCGGTATTTTGCTTGAGAGTATATTTTTATTCGTCACATGATATGTTTTTTGCTTGGAGCGTCTTGTATGATATGTGTCTTTGCTTGTTTTATTTTGTGTTTTAAGTTATCAATCCTTGTTGGACACACCTATTTGAGAGAGCCAAAATTATGTCATGACTTGTTAGAATTGCTCTCTATCCTTCACTTAAATCTTTTATGAGCTAGGACTTGCTCTAGTGCTTCACTTTTATCTTTTTGAGCATGGTGTGCTTAGTATTTTTGAATAAATTCTCTCTTGCTTCACTTAAATTATTTTAAGAGAAAGAAAATTTGTCATGCTCATGATCTTCACATATATTTGGCTGAGCCTATGAAAAGCAACTCATGAAAATTAGTCCCAAAGTGATAGATATCCAAGAAGGATAAGTAAAGAAAATGTCATGAAGATCATTGGACAAAATAAACTTGATTCTTAGTAATAGTTTTGAGATATGATGATGTGATATGTGAGTTATGTTGATGAGTAATTGTGCTCTAGTAAGAATATTGGTGTTAAGGTTTGTGATTCCCTATGCATGCACGAAAGTCAATAATCATGCAGTGAAAATTATATCCTACATATGGTGCATTATTCGGTGTTAATTATGCTTAATGCTTGCTTATGAGATTATTCGTTTCTTGGTTGGTCGCTTCCCAATCTTTTGCTAGCCTTCATTTTGCGCCAAGTATGGCCTCTACTCATGCATCCAAAATCCTTTAAACCAGTTTTGCCACATGAGTCCACTATATCTACCTATATGCGGTATTCTTTTGTCGTTCTAAGCAAATTTGCATGTGCCATCTCTAATTTTCAAAATAAACTTCTCTTTTGTGTGTTTGTTTCGCTCGCGGAACGGTAACGGGTGGCTAATATTTTCCATGCTATATGTGTTATTCTCAAGATGAGTGTTTATTCACTTGTCATTGCACGAGAGTAAGGCAAAGGTATTAGGGATGCCCAGTCCCGAAATGCAAAAGCAAAAATTAATTTACTTTACGTTGTCAAATAATAAATTCCTTGGAAAGTGTTGGTATGGAGGGCACCCGTGAATACGGTTAGCCATGGAAAGTGAAAGTTATGATGGAAAAAGGAATAAACTTTATTTTCTGTTTGGGAACCGCCTATGATATATCTAAGCATGGAAAGTATTGGGAACTCTAAGTCGTTTTCGTTGGTGGGATGGATACACCTCCCAAAATGTTTTATCTCGATTTTTTTTGCTTTGAGCTCTGGCACCTCTACAAATCTCTACTTCCCTCTATGAAGGAACTTTCTTTTACTTTATGCAATTTTTATTTTGAAATTTGAGTCTCCATCTTCTCTCATAAAAAGCACCAACTAGGAGGCAGTATGATCATGCTCAAGTATTGGGTGTAGTTAATATTCGACTGTGTTTCATGAATGGATCAATGTTTGAGCATGATGGGCTAGGGATAACTGATTTTAGCATTGATATTTTGAAAGACATGGTTGCTTGTTGATATGCTTGAGTATCTAAATTACTATGTCAAAACTATACTATTGCTTTGAATCACATAAAAGTCCAAATGTCCATGCTATAAAGAAAAGAATATGATATGACTTGATGAACAACACTCCACATCAAAAATTCTGTTTTTATCACTTACCTACTCGAGGCCGAGTAGGAGTTAAGCTTGGGGATGCTGATACGTCTCCGACGTATCTATAATTTTTGATTGCTACATGCTATTTTATTATCAATCTTGGATGTTTTATAATCATTTTATATCATTTTTGGTACTAACCTATTGACATAGTGCCCAGTGCCAGTTCCTTTTTTTCATGTTTTTTACATCGCAGGAAATCAATATCAAACGGAGTCCAAATGGCACGAAACTTTACGATGATATTTTATGGGCCAAAAGGAAGCAGATGGGCCCTAGTTGCACCTGGGGGGAGTCCCGAGGAGGGGACAACCCACGAGGGCACGCCAGGAGGCCCTGGCGCACCCTGGTGGGTTGTGCCCACCTCGGGTGCCCCTCAGACTGCCTCTTCGCTCTATAAATACCCCCAAAAATCCCAAAACCCTAGGGGAGTCGACGAAATATTCATCCAGCAACTGCAGAGTCCAAAATCACCAGATCCAATCTAAACACCATCTCGAATGGGGTTCAACACCTCCATTGGTGCCTCTCCGATGATGCGTGAGTAGTTCTTTGTAGACCATCGGGTCCGTAGTTAGTAGCTAGATGGCTTCATATCTCTCTCTTGATTCTCAATATAATGGTCTTTTGGAGATCCATATGATGTAGCTCTTTTTGTGGTGTGTTTATTGGGATCGATGAACTTCGAGTTTATGATCAGAACTATGTTTTATATCCATGAAAGTATTTGAATTTCTTTGATATCTTTTATGCATGATCTCTTATAGCCTTGTATTTTTTCTCCGATATTTGGGTTTTGCCTGTCCAACTCAATCTATTTATCTTGCAATGTGAAGAGGTGCCCGGTAGTGGGTTCGATCTTACGATGCTTGATCCAAGTGACATAAAGGGAACCGACATGTATGTACCGTTGCTACTAAGGATAAAAAGACGAGATCTATATCTACCGCCATATAGATAAACGGATCTTGTCTACATCATGTCATTATTCTTATTCCATTACTCCATTTTTCCATGAACTTAATGCACTAGATGCATGCTGAATAGCGGTCGATGTGTGGAGTAATAGTAGTAGATGCAGGCAGGAGTCGGTCTAATAATCTTGGACATGATGCCTATGTAATGATCATTGCCTAGATATCATCATAATTATTTGAAGTTCTATCAATTGCCCAACAGCAATTTGTTTACCCACCGTTTGCTACTTTTCTTGAGAGACGCCACTAGTGAAACCTACAGCCCCCGGCTCTTATTTCTCATATATTTGCCTTTACGATCTACTTTTTTCTTACTTTTATTTTTAGATCTATTAAACCAAAAATACAAAAATACTTTGCTGCACTTTATTTTATTTGCGATCTATTTATCCAATCTATTACAACCTTTTTACCGTCACGCACCAATTTCTGGCGCCATTATCCGAAAGGGATTGACAACCCCTTTAACACGTCGGGTTGCGAGGTGTTGTTATTTGTGTGCATGGGCTGTGTTGCGTTGTGTTGTTTGATTCTCCTACTGGTTCGATAAGCTTGGTTTTATAACTGAGGGAAATACCTACCGCCTCTGTGCTGCATCATCCCTCCCTCTCTAGGGAAATACCGACGTAGTTCTAGCTGCCATCAATGCACATATTGGTTCCTAAATATTCTACGAAGATCTTTATCCATCGTACCATAATGACAACATATGTTATTCCCTTTGTCATCGGTATGTTACTTGCCCGAGATTCAATCGTCGGTATCTTCATACCTAGTTCAATCTCGTTACCGACAAGTCTCTTTACTCGTTCTATAATGCATCATCCTGCAACTTACTCATTAGTCACATTGCTTGCAAGGCTTATCATGATGTGCATTGAGAGGGCCCAGAGATACCTCTCCGATACTCGGAGTGACAATCGTAATCTCGATCTATGTCAACCCAACAAACACCTTCGAAAATACCTATAGAGCATATTTATAATCACCCAGTTACGTTGTGACGTTTGATAGCACATAAGGTATTCCTCTGGTATCCGGGAGTTGCATAATCTCATAATCAAAGGAATATGTATTTGATATGAAGAAAGCAATAGCAATAAAACTTAACAATCATTATGCTAAGCTAACATATGGGTCTTGTCCATCACATCATCCTCTTAATGGTGTGATCCCATTTATCAAACTAGATGATACCCCGCGCGTTGCGGCGGGATATTAGTGGTCCAAGCATAAGAAATAATAGATGGGAGCTATGTAGAGGACAAATATTGATAAATAAAGGAAAATAGAGCAAATGAATTGTACCACTGAACGACCAAAGTAGGATGTTTTAGTCACTGAATGTATAAATAAATAATGCCACTTAAAATAATTGTCTTCAAAATAAAGCTTACATGACATTTCATGTTCCAACCTTAGATGAAAGAACTCTTATAAAATCTGATATAAGCATTCACTTGTAGCTCTTTACAATTGATAATTTCCTTTTGTACGCAAAGAACATCAAGCGTTATTTCAAACAAAAATAATTTATCATTTCCAAAACAAAAGGGAACATGTATTTCCACAAAAAAGGCAATATGTAAGAAATTATTGATATTGTTTGCATGTACCATTTAGACCCCCAACTGAAATGAATGATGCAGAGAAATAGTTACTAAATCCAATGTGGAGATCTGCAAAACAGCAAATGGTGATGCCATAATATTTAATTAAAATGTTCTGTAAAACACTGTCGTAGACCAGGTTTCCATTTTCAGTACATAGTCGTCACTGCAAGCATATCCAGAAAGAACAAATTGCAAAAAATTTGAGTCCAAAACTTCAGGAACTGTAGCAACATGAGAAGCTAGAAAAGCTCTAGTACTACAGGTTATATGCACAATGAAATGTAAAGAAAACAAATACTAACCTTCATGTTGGCAGACACTGTGAAGTGCATTGATATAAGGAAAAGGACGGACTGAAAACCCAGAATTAATTTAGAGGGGTCAGCAACATGCACATGTGGAGAGGGCAGGCCTGGCGCAGTGGTGAAGTCCTCCCCACTTGTGCCAAGAGGTCCTGGGTTCGAACCAGCCTCTCTGCATTGCACTTTGCAGGGGTAAGACTAGGTTCCTATAATCCCTCCCCAGACCCCACCTTGTGTGGGAGCTTCTATGCACTGGGTCTGTCCTTTAGCAACATGCACATGTGGAATATGAAGAAGTAATATTGGATGGAAGTAGCTATTTTAGCAGTTAGGGAAAATACCTAGTACTTATCCAAACACATTGGTATTTCGTTCTTTATTACTCACCTACATGACTGAG
Source organism: Triticum aestivum (assembly GCF_018294505.1). NCBI lineage: Eukaryota > Viridiplantae > Streptophyta > Magnoliopsida > Poales > Poaceae > Triticum > Triticum aestivum. The sequence goes on along the minus strand of NC_057806.1, from coordinate 397,608,396 downwards.
AATCACCACACATGAAAATAAAAATAACTGGTAAAAACATGAAAATAAAAATGATGTACCATTTTATAACATACTGTCTTTGGAGTTCCACAAATCGACCATACTGAATGGAAGCAAAGCATGGTCAGGAAAGCAACCTGAGGGATAATTGGTCGTAAAAGCAGAGCATGATAGTGAAGAATGGTTGTAGTGGCTGCACTCACTATAGCCTGGAGGGGCCGATGCAAATCATTTCCCAAATTGAGGCACCGGTGACATTTAAAACATGATAAAAGTCTGTAATACTGGTCGTAACAGCGGAGCATGATAGTGAAGAATTGTTGTAGAGGATGCACTCAGTATAACCGGAGGGGTCGGTGCATAACAGGAGATTGAAAGCATTTCCCAAATTGAGGCGCTGGTGACATTTAAAAGATGATAAACTAGTAATACTCATCAGACATAATTGAAGATCCTGATTTACACCAAAAAATTCAAGCTGATGTATATACAGAACATAAACAGCTACATGGAAGCCACCGCACACAAATAGACTAAGAGAGAGAGAGAGAGAGAGAGAGAGAGAGAGAGAGAGGGACGGAGGGAGAGAGAGAGAGAGTCCGTCCCAGCAGGCAGTAGCGATTAAGCTCTTGAGCGGGTCTGGAACCCATTAGGTGCGGCGGCAGATGGGGACTGTTGTGTAGCGGCCGTGATCCGGCCGGGCGGAGGACGGCTAGAACAACCTTCTCGGCGGGGCTGCTGCTTGGATCTTGAACGACGGCAGACAGCAAGCATGATATTGCTTCGATCCTACACGGTGAGGATGTACTCCATGGTTGGGTGGGCTACGGAAACAGGGGAGCATCGTGTTGAAGAAGATCAAGTGGAGGGGCGAGAGAATGGGAAGAGACAGGGATGCGGATAGCGATTAGCGGGGGAGAGCGAGGTCGTTCGTCTTCTAATAGATAATGAACCTTTTGGGCTGGTATGTTAATTGGAAGAAGAAAATGCTGACATGGCACTGTGGTGATCCTGGTGGGCCGTGAAACTTATGTGGCATGAAGGTGATATGGACAGTGTGCATGTTAAGAGAATTAGAAATAGTGGGGAGCAACTTCTTAAGAATGTAAGATGACATCACATGTCTATGGCTAGGAAACGTAATCATCTTTGATTAACGAGCTAGTCTAGTGGAGGCCTACTAGGGACACTGTGTTTTGTCTATGTATCCACACATGTATCAACTTTCCGGTTAATACAATTCTAGCATGAATAATAAAAATTTATCATGATATAAGGAAATATAAATAACAACTTCATTATTGCCTCTAGGGCATATTTCCTTCACAACGCGCCTTGGAGCGATGGCGTTGTCTACGGCGTTTCGGCGGCTCATCGCTGGGCCTGCCATTATCCTTCCCGAGAGTGCCGTCATTTTCTTTCGGGGTGTCCACCATGTAGACGTCGTAGGTGGATGTGGCCGTCCAGCGGCCGGTTACGGGAGGAGCGGCATCGGTGTTAGCCATGGCTCCGCTATCCTCGTCCATGTATTCGGCATTTTCCGAGGTGTAATCCAACATGTCGGTTAAGTCTTCGACAGTGGCCACTAAGTGGGTGGGACGTAAAATTCCCTGAAATCTACCTCAAAGGGCCGCTGAATGCGAGCCGAGGGCGAGTCCTCCTGAATAGCCATTATCTAAATTCGTTCCAACGCCTCATTTAATAAGGCGAGGGTCGTCGGACTGGTATGTGGCGGCTGCTGCGGGCCGGTTTCCGATGTGGCAGGGAAGGGAACGGTCCGGGCTCGGGCTGGATCCTGATCTCCGAGGGCCGAGGGAAAGATCTGGTATTCGGATACTGTTTTCATGTTGGGGCTTGAAGCCAAGTTGTCGAGGGGGAGTTTGGCTAGGGATGACTCCCGGCCACTGAACATCAACCCATTGCTAGGGCTCAAGGCTGTAGGCGTGTCGTAAGGAGAAGGTTCAGTCGGGAGCGATTCTCGGCGTCCGAACATTACTTCCACATTGTGGCCTGAAGATGGGTCTTCGTCGGTCGTTGGGGACACGGTCGAAAGGGATTCCCAGCCTCCGTTCGAGGCGTACACGTCCGAGCTCGGGGCCGGATGAGGGGTTGGGGTCGATCCGTAGATTGGATCGGGGGACAGCTCCGGAGTGGGCACAGGGAATCCGGTAAAAACCAGATCATCTCGGACGTCCGCAACATACTCCAGATTGCCTAATCGAATATGGTACTCGGGGGAAAAGTTGTTGATCCGATCAAGGACCAGTTGGGTTGGCATGCAGCACGATGCTGCCGAACGTGAAGAGTTGGCCGGGGACAAAGAGGTCCCCGGAGCTGATGCCTTCTCCGATGATCAGGCGGGCCATTGATCCTTTGGCGAACCAACAACGGAACTCTCAATGAAAGCACCAATGTCGGTGTCAAAACCGGCGGATCTTGGGTAGGGGTCCCGAGTTGTGGATCTAGGATCGATGGGGAACAGGAGACGATGAACACGGTATTTACCCAGGTTCGGGCCCTCTCGAAGAGGTAAAACACTATGTCTTGCTTGATTGTATTTGATGTATGGTGTGGTTACAGAGTAGATCCACCTCGAGATCGAGCGAGCTAAACCCTAAGGTGATGAGGTGATGAATGTAGCTCTAGCCCTAAATCCCTAAACCCTCTAGTTTATATAGACACCATTAGGGTTAGGGTTACATGCGGTCGGTTACAATGAAGGAAATATCACACCAATCTTGACTTGGAGGGTACACCACGACTCCGAAGATCTCCTGTCCAGTCACGGGTCCGCACTCTAGCTTGGCCCCATAGTGGCCCATTAGTCTGGCCCACATGTAATGGGTCGACAGCCCGAGGACCCCTTAGTCCAGGACTCCCGCCGCGGGTATTAAGGAAGAATTTGAGAAATATGTTCACAACACAGAGCTCGGCCCCTACATCAAAGATAAGTGCATCCAACATCTCAACCTCACAGAAACGTTCACTAACAAATTTAAATATCATCCTCGTGAGTCTAGAGTTTCAATTAGTCTTTATGATTATCCCTTTACCATGACTCTAGATGTGTTCTGTGATGCCTGTAAAATTTCATATTGGGGTTCGCTGGACGAACCGCCAAAATCTAAGTATGAGTCATTTTTTGATTAATCTTTGCTATGGAGAGGATAGAGGAGTGACACAAGGTAGAATAAAAAGTATCCATTTTCCATCAATCCACTACTTTGCACTCTTTAATGGCAAATGCTTTGTGGGCAAGCAAGATTGTAGCACACTATGTGCTCCTGACTTGAGCCTCATACACACAGCTTTCGCTGAAATTAAACATTAGAATCTAGGAGCAATCGTTGCATAGAGGTTGCAACGTAATGCTGACAGTGGTCACTTTTATGGTGGAATTTATGCTTCTCGTTTAGCCAAAAAGATTTCTCGATCCTTCTTTTTGCTTGCTGGGAGCTTTCCCGTATAAATAGTTTTTCTCGTTTTTGTTTTTCCTTCTTTAATTTGCTTTCTTCAAGAAAAACTAAAAACTCTAAAAAAAATGTGTGTTTCTCTGGATTTCTTTCCTTTTTATTAAGTCGTACCAAGGAGAAGACCACGATAAAAATGTTGAGTGGCTCTTATATGCATTATTGTTGATTTAACAAAGAGCCCATATGACCTTGTCTTCTCCTTTTGAATAAAATGTTTGCAGATTCCAGCTTAGTCCACAACACTCTTGCACTATTATTATTTTCATATCCTTAGGTCATACAAGTGAAAGGCAATAATGATGATATTTGATGAAGTGACTATGGCAAAGAGAAGTGGGTATGAACTCAACTTGTTTTTTTGTAAATATGTTTTACCTAGTATCCACGATTCAGCATGTTATGATCAAACATGTTTGCAATGACAGTTAGAGATTATAGTTCCCATGCCATGTTTAAGTAGCTAGGAGTGGATAATGATTTATCTTGGATGTCAACATGCATCAAAATGATTGTGATGTAGTATGATGATATGGTATCCTCCTTTGAATGTTTCAAGGCTTGACTTGGCACATGTTCACACATGTAGTTGAATCGAAACCAACATAGCCTCTATGATATTTATGTTCATGGTGTTCATATCATACTCATGCTAGAATTCAATGTTGATTATGCATAACGCATGTTCATGACCGTTTTCGCTCTCTAGCTGGCCGCTTCTCACCCTATCTACTAGCCTTCACCTGTACTAAGCGAAAATACTACTTGTGCATCAAAATCCTTAAACCAAAGTTATTCCAGATTAGTCCACTATATCTACCTATATGCGGTATTACCCTGCCAGTAAATTTGCATGCGCCACCTCTAAAATTTCAAATGAACATATGTTTTGTGTGCCTGGACCGCTCATGGAGCGATAGGGGGTGGTAAATATCTTCCATGCTAAGCGGGTTATTCTCGTGATGAGTGTTTATTCACTCGTCCTTGCACGAGAGGGGCCGGTAATAGGGATGCCCAATCCCGAAATAAAAAATTGCAAATAATTAAACAAAACTCCCCCATGTTTGTTGTTGGTATGGACGACACCCGTGAATTCGGCTAGCTGTGGAGTGTGTTTGTTGGTGGAGGGGGAGTAAACCTTTACTTTTATTGATTAGGAACCACTACTAATTTGTTAGCATGGAAGATATTGATAACTCTTGGTCGTAGCGTTGACAGGAAGGGTGTACCTCCCAAAATTTTATTTATTTCTGCTTTAACCTTTGAGCTCTGGCATTGCTGCAAATTCCTGCTTCCCTCTGCGTAGGGACTATCTATTTAATTTTATGTTGAGTCATCACCTTCTCAAACAAGCGCCAAACCTGAGAGCACTATTGCCATCCTCATGCATTGTGTTTAGTTAATGTTGGATGCATCATGACTGGATCTTTTCTATCATGAATTACAATGTTTAGTCGCTGCTTGAACTTTGGAGGTGATTTGCATTTATGTTTTGTAGTCCCAGAAAGGACTAGCGAGATACCACAGTTGTCATATTATATCACGATTGTTTTGACAAAGTGTTGGCATTTGATATATCTTATTATTGCCCTCTAGTTGATTATGCTATTGATATGAGTTAATATAATTTCTAAGAGTTATTGTTGACATGGTTAGTCATGATCTTTGCTGAAAACCTAGGTGCTGTTGGAAATATGCCCTAGAGGCAATAATAAATTAGTTATTATTATATTATATTTCATTGTTCATGATAATCGTTTATTATCCATGCTAGAATTGTATTGATAGGAAACTCAGATACATGTGTGGATACATAGACAACACCATGTCCCTAGTAAGCCTCTAGTTGACTAGCTCGTTGATCAATAGATGGTTACGGTTTCCTGACCATGGACATTGGATGTCGTTGATAACGGGATCACATCATTAGGAGAATGATGTGATGGACAAGACCCAATCCTAAGCCTAGCACAAAGATCGTGTAGTTCGTATGCTAAAGCTTTTCTAATGTCAAGTATCATTTCCTTAGACCATGAGATTGTGCAACTCCCGGATACCGTAGGAATGCTTTGGGTGTACCAAACGTCACAACGTAACTGGGTGGCTATAAAGGTTCACTACAGGTATCTCCGAAAGTGTCTGTTGGGTTGGCACGAATCGAGACTAGGATTTGTCACTCCGTGTAAACGGAGAGGTATCTCCGGGCCCACTCGGTAGGACATCATCATAATGTGCACAATGTGATCAAGGAGTTGATCACGGGATGATGTGTTACGCAACGAGTAAAGAGACTTGCCGGCAACGAGATTGAACAAGGTATCGGGATACCGACGATCGAATCTCGGGCAAGTATCGTACCGATGGACAAAGGGAACTGTATACGGGATTGATTGAATCCTTGACATCGTGGTTCATCTGATGAGATCATCGTGGAGCATGTGGGAGCCAACATGGGTATCCAGATCCCGCTGTTGGTTATTGACTAGAGAGTTGTCTCGGCCATGTCTGCATGACTCCCGAGCCCATAGGGTCTACACACTTAAGGTTCGATGATGCTAGGGTTATAGGGAATAGATATACGTGGTTACCAAATGTTGTTCGGAGTCCCGGATGAGATCCCGGACGTCACGAGGAGTTCCGGAATGGTCCGGAGGTAAAGATTTATATATGAGAAGTCATCATACGGTCACCGGAATAATTCGGGGGTTACCGGTATTGTACCGAGACCATTGGAGGGGTTCCGGGGGGTCCACCGGGAGGGTCCACCTGCCCCGGAGGGCCCTATGGGTTGTGTGTGGAGAGGGACCAGCCCCTTAGTGGGCTGGGCGCCTTCCCCCCTAGGGCCCATGCGCCTAGGGTTTGGGGGAACCCTAAAGGGGGGCGCCCCCCTTGCCTTGGGGGGCAAGGCAACCCCCCTGGCCGCCGCCCCCTCCTCAGATTGGATCTGAGGGGGCCGGCCCCCCTCTCCCTTGCCCCTATATATATGTGGGGGTGGGAGGGCAGCCGCACCCAAGTGTTGGCACAGCCCTCCCCCTCTCCCAAGTCCTCCTCCTCTCCCGCGGTGCTTGGCGAAGCCCTGCAGGATTGCCACGCTCCTCCTTCACCACCACGTCGTCGTGCTGCTGCTGGATGGAGTCTTCTCCAACCTCTCCTTCTCCCCTTGCTGGATCAAGGCGTAGGAGACGTCACCGGGCTGCACGTGTGTGGAACGCGGAGTCGCCGTGGTTCGGCGCTTAGATCAGAATCAACCACGATTTGAATCACTACGAGTACGACTCCTTCATCCGCGTTCTTGCAACGCTTCCGCATAGCGATCTACAAGGGTATGTCGATGCACTCCCCTTCCTCTCTTTGCTAGATTACTCCATAGATTGATCTTGGTGATGCGTAGAAAATTTTAAATTTCTGCTATGATCCCCAACAGTGGCATCATGAGCTAGGTCCATGCGTAGTTTCTATGCACGAGTAGAACACAAAGCAGTTGTGGGCGTCGATATTGTCAATTTACTTGCCGTTACTAGTCTTATCTTGATTCGGCGGCATCGTGGGATGAAATGGCCCGGACCGACCTTACACGTACTCTTACGTGAGACTGGTTCCACCGACTGACATGCACTAGTTGCATAAGGTGGCTAGCGGGTGTCTGTCTCTCCCACTTTAGTCGGATCGGATTCGATGAAAAGGGTCCTTATGAAGGGTAAATAGAAATTGGCATATCACGTTGTGGTTTTCGCATAGGTAAGAAACGTTCTTGCTAGAAACCTATAGCAGCCACGTAAAAACTTGCAACAACAATTAGAGGACGTCTAACTTGTTTTTGCAGCATATGCCTTGTGATGTGATATGGCCTGATGAATGATATATGTGATGTATGAGATTGATCATGTTCTTGTAATAGGAATCACGACTTGCATGTCGATGAGTATGACAACCGGCAGGAGCCATAGGAGTTGTTTTAATTTATTTATGACCTGTGTGTCAACATAAACGTCATGTAATTACTTTACTTTATTGCTAAAGTGTTGGCCATAGTAGTAGAAGTAATAGATGACGAGACGACTTCAAGAAGACACGATGATGGAGATCATGGTGTCATGCCGGTGACAACGATGATCATGGAGCCCCGAAGATGGAGATCAAAAGGAGCAAAATGATATTGGCCATATCATGTCACTATTTGATTGCATATGATGTTTATCATCTTTTACATCTTATTTGCTTAGAACGACGGTAGCTTAAATAAGATGATCACTCACTAAAATTTCAAGAAAAGTGTTCCCCCTAACTGTGCACCGTTGCGAAGGTTCGTTGTTTCGAAGCACCACGTGATGATCGGGTGTGATAGATTCTAACGTTCGAATACAACGGGTGTAAGCCAGATTTACACACGCAATACACTTAGGTTGACTTGACGAGCCTAGCATGTACAGACATGGCCTCGGAACACGGAAGACCGAAAGGTCGAGCATGAGTCGTATAGAAGATACGATCAACATGAAGATGTTCACCGATGTTGACTAGTCCGTCTCACATGATGATCGGACACGGCCTAGTTGACTCGGATCATGTTTCACTTAGATGACTAGAGGGATGTCTATCTGAGTGGGAGTTCATTGAATAATTTGATTAGATGAACTTAATTATCATGAACATAGTCTAAATTGTCTTTGCAAATATGTTGTAGATAAATAGCTCACGTTGTAGCTCCCTGTTTCAATACGTTCCTAGAGAAAGATTAAGTTGAAAGATATTGTAAGCAATGATGCGAACTAGGTCCGTAGTCCGAGGAGTGTCCTCACTGCTGCACAGAAGGCTTACGTCTTTGATGCACCGCTCGATGTGCAAATCCCTACAACATCGTCTGTGGATGTTGTGAACACCTGACAGACACGTCTTGATGACTACTTGATAGTTTAGTGCACAATATTTTACGGCTTAGAATCGGGATTCCAATGACGTTTTGAACGCCATAGAACATATGAGATGTTCCAAGAGCTGAAATTGGGATTTCAGGCTCATGGCCGTGTTGAGAGGTATGAGACCTCTCACAAGTTCTTTTGCCAACAAGATGGAGGAGAATAGCTCAGCTAGCGAGCATGTGCTCAGAATGTCTGGGTGCTACAATCACTTAAATCAGGTGGGAGTTAAACTTCCAGATAAGATAGTGATTGATAGAGTTCTCTAGCCACTATCACTATGTTGGGGAACGTAGCAGAAATTCAAAATTTTCTACGCATCACCAAGATCAATCTATGGAGTAATCTGGCAACGAGGGGAAGGAGAGTGCATCTACATACCCTTGTAGATCGCTAAGCGGAAGCGTTCAAGTGAACGGGGTTGATGGAGTCGTACTCGTCGTGATCCAAATCACCGATGATCCTAGTGCTGAACGGACGGCACCTTCGTGTTCAACACACGTACAGCCCGGTGACGTCTCCTACGCCTTGATCCAGCAAGGGGAGAAGGAGAAGTTGGGGAAGACTCCATCCAGCAGCAGCACGATGGCATGGTGGTGGTGGATGAGCGCGGAACTCCAGCAGGGCTTCGCCAAGCACTACGAGAGACGAGGAGGGAGAGGGGCAGGGCTGCGCCAACAGGGAGAGCAAATCACATGTGTTGGGCAGCCCCAAACCTCAAGTATATATAGGGGAAGGGGAGGGGCTGCGCCCCCACCTAGGGTTCCCTCCCTAGGGGTGGCGGCAGCCCCCAGATCCCATCTGGGAGGCGGCCAAGGGGGAGAGAGAGGGGGGCGCACCTAGGGTGGGCCTTAGGGCCCATCTGCGCCTAGGGTTTGCCCCCTCTCCTCTTGAGGACGCCTTGGGCCTTGGTGGGAGGCGCCCCAGCCCACATAGGGGCTGGTCCCTTCCCACTATTGGCCCATGTAGGCTTCCGGGGCTGGTGGCCCCACCTGGTGGACCCCCGGACCCCTCCGGTGGTCCCGGTACACTACCGGTGATGCCCGGAACACTTCCGGTGGCCAAAACCATACTTCCTATATATCAATCTTTACCTCCGGAACTCCTCGTGACGTCCGGGATCTCATCCGGGACTCCGAACAACATTCGGTAACCACGTACATACTTTCCCTATAACCCTAGAGTCATCGAACCTTAAGTGTGTAGACCCTACGTGTTCAGAAAACATGCAGACATGACCGAGACACCTCTCCGGTCAATAACCAACAGCAGGATCTGGATACCCATGTTGGCTCCCACATGCTCCACGATGATCTCATCAGATGAACCACGATGTCAAGGACTTAATCGATCCCGTATACAATTCCCTTTGTCTAGCGGTGCGATACTTGCCCGAGATTCGATCGTCGGTATCCCGATACCTTGTTCAATATCGTTACCAGCAAGTCTCTTTACTCGTTCCGTAACACATCATCCCGTGATCAACTCCTTGATCACATTGTGCACATTATGATGATGTCCTACCGAGTGGGCCCAGAGATACCTCTTTGTTTACACGGAGTGACAAATCCCAGTCTGGATTCGTGCCAACCCAACAGACACTTTCGGAGATACCTGTAGTGTACCTTTATAGCCACCCAGTTACATTGTGATGTTTGGCACACCCAAAGCACTCCTACGGTATCCGGGAGTTGCACAATCTCATGGTCTAAGGAAATGATACTTGACATTAGAAAAGCTTCAGCATATGAACTACATGATCTTGTGCTAGGCTTAGGATTGGGTCTTGTCCATCACATCATTCTCCTAATGATGTGATCCCGTTATCAACGACATCCAATGTCCATGGTCAGGAAACCGTAACCATCTATTGATCAACGAGCTAGTCAACTAGAGGCTTACTAGGGACATGGTGTTGTCTATGTATCCACACATGTATCTGAGTTTCCTATCAATACAATTCCAGCATGGATAATAAACGATTATCATGAACAAGGAAATATAATAATAAACAATTTATTATTGCCTCTAGGGCATATTTCCAACACACTAAGCTACTAGATCTTCGTGATGAACTATGACATGCAAGGGATGGAGTTGATCCCGGAGCTGTTCGCGGTACTTAAGACCGCAAAAGGTAGAAATCAAGAAGGAGCATCAAGTGTTGATGGTTTAACAAGACCATTGGTTTCAAGAAGGGCAAGGGCTAGAAGGGAAACTTCATGGATGGCAAACCAGTTGCCGCTCCAGTGAAGGAACCCAAGGTTGAACCCAAACCCGAGACTAAGTGCTTCTATTGTAAGGGGAACGGTCACTGGTAGCGGAATTACCCCAAATGCATGGTAGATAAGAAGGCTGGCAACTTCAACACAATTTATACGTGTTATTAATGTGTACCTCACTAGTACTCCTGGTAGCACCTGGGTATTGGATACCGGTTCAGTTGCTATTATTGGTGACTTGAAGCAAAAGCTATGGACTAAACAGAGACTGGCTAAGGGTGAGGTGACGATGTGTGTTGGAAGTGTTTCCAAAGTTGATGAGATCACCATCGCACGCTCCATCTGCCTTCGGGATTAGTATTGAACCTAGATAAATGTTATCATGTGTCTACGTTGAGCATGAATATGATTAGATCATGTTCATTGCAATACGGTTATTCATTTAAGTTAGAGAATAATGGTTATTCTGTTTACATGAATAATATCTTTCATGGTCATGCACCCTATGTGAATGGTTCATTGAATCTCGGTCGTGGTAATACACATGTTCACGCCAAAAGATGTAGAGTTAATAATGATAGTACCACTTTCTTGTGGCACTGCTGCTTAGGTCATATTGGCGTAAGATGCATGAAGAAACTCCATGTCGATGGATGTTTGGAGTCACTTGATTTTGAATCGCTTGACACATGCGAGCCATGCCTCATGGGCAGGATGACTAAGACCCCGTTTTCAGGTACAATGAAACGGGCAAGTGACTTGTTGGAAATCATACATGCTGATGTGTGTGATCCAATGAGAATTGAAGCGTGCGGTGGATATCGCTATTTTCTCATCTTCACTGACGATTTGAGTAGATATAGGTATATTTACTTAATGAAGCACAAGTCTGAAGCGTTTGAAAAGTTCAAGCGATTTCAGAGTGAAGTTAAGAATCATCATAACAATAAGATCATGTTCCTACGATCTGATCAAAAGGGGATTTTCTGAGTTATGAGTTTGGCAATCACTTAAGACATTGTGGAATTGTTTCACAGTTGAAGCCACCTGGAACACCACAAGGTAATGGTGTGTCCGGACGTCGTAATCGAACCCTATGAGATATGGTGCGATCTATGATGTCTCTTACCAATCTACCATTTTCATTTTGAGGTTATGCGTTAAAGACAGCTGCATTCACTTTAGATAGGACACCATCTAAGTCCGTTGAGACGACTTCATATGAACATTGGTTTGGCAAGAAACCAAAGTTGTCGTTTCTTAATGTTTGGGGATGCGATGCTTAGGGCTTCAGCCGGAGAAGCTCGAACCCAAAGCGGACAAACACATCTTCATAGGATACCCAAGGGTGACAGTTGGGTATACCTTCTATCTCAGATCCGAGGGAAAATTGTTTGTCGCTAAGAACGGGTCCTTTCTTGAGAAGGAGTTTCTTTCGAAAGAATTGAGTGGGAGGAAGATAGAACTTGATGAGGTTGCCGAACCTTTACTTCAACCGGAGAGTGATGCAACACAGAAAGATGTTTTCTGTGGAGCCTACGTCTGTTGAATAGGAAGTTAATGATAGTGATCATGAAGCTTCAGATCAAGTTGCTATCGAACTTCGTAGGTCGACAAGGATGTGTGCTACTCCTGAGTGGTGCAGTGATCCTGTCTTAGATATCATGTTGTTAGACAACAATGAACCTATGAGCTATGGAGAAGCGATGGTGGGCCCGTATTCCGACAAATGGTTAGAAGCCATGAAATCCGAGATAGGATCCGTGTATCAGAACAAAGTATGGACTTTGGTGGACTTGCCCGATGATCGGCAAGCCATTGAGATAGATGGATCTTTAAGAAGAAGACGGACGTGGGCGGTAATGTTACCGTCTATGAAGCTCGACTTGTGGGAAAGAGTCTTTTCACAAGTTCAAGGAGTTGACTACGATGAGAATTTCTCACCCATAGCGATGCTTAAGTCCGTCGGAATCATGTTAGCATTAGCTGTATTTTTCAATTATGAAATCTTACAGATGGATGTCAAAACAAGTTTCTTACCAGTTTTCGTAAGAAAAGTTGTATGTGATACAATAAAAGGTTTTGTCGATCCTAAGGATGCTAAAAGGTATGCTGGCTCCAGCAATCCTTCTATGGACTAGAGCAAGCATCTCGGAATCGGAATATATGTTTTGATGGAGTGATCAAAGCTTTTAGGTTTATACAATGTTTGATCAAAACTTGTATTTACAAGAAAGTGAGTGGGAGCACTACAACATTTCTGATAAGTATATGTGGATTGGAAATAATGTAGAATTTCTGGAAAGCATAAACGGTTGTTTGAAGAGTGATTTTCAAAGGAAGACCTGGATAAAGCTGCTTACATATTGGGCATCAAGATCTATAGAGATAGATCAAAACGCCTGATGATACTTTCAAAGAACGCACACCTTGACATGTTTTTGAAGGAGTTCAAAATAGATCAGTCAAAGAAGGGGTTCTTACCTGAGTTGTAAGGTGTGAAGTTGAGTAAGACTCAAAGATTGACCACAGCAGAAGAAAGAGGAAGGACAAAGGTCATCCCCTATGCTTTTGTCATAGGCTCTAAACGGTATGCCATGCTGAGTACCGCACCGGATGTGTGCCTTGCCACATGTCTGGCAAGAGGGTACAAAGGTAATCTAGGAGTGGATCACCAGATAGCAGTCAAAATTATCCTTAGAGGAATAAGGAAATGTTTCTCGATTATGGAGGTGATAAAGAGTTCGACGTAAAGAGTTATGTCGATGCAAGCTTAACACCTATCCGGATAGCTCTGAGTAGAGATACCGGATACGTATAATGGAGCAACAATTTGGAATAGCTCCAAGTGGAACGTGGTAGCAGCATCTACGATATGACATAAAGTTTTGCGAAATACATAGGGATCTAAATATGGCAAGACCCGTTGACTACAACCTCTCTCACAAGCATAACATGATCAAACCCAGAACTCATTGAGTGTTAATCACATAGTGATGTGAACTAGATTATTGAGTCTAGTAAACTCTTTGGATGTTGGTCACATGGCGATGTGACCTGTGAGTGTTAATCACATGGCGATGTGAACTAGATTATTGACTCTAGTGCAAGTGGGAGACTGTTGGAAATATGCCCTAGAGGCAATAATAAATTAGTTATTATTATATTATATTTCATTGTTCATGATAATCGTTTATTATCCATGCTAGAATTGTATTGATAGGAAACTCAGATACATGTGTGGATACATAGACAACACCATGTCCCTAGTAAGCCTCTAGTTGACTAGCTCGTTGATCAATAGATGGTTACGGTTTCCTGACCATGGACATTGGATGTCGTTGATAACGGGATCACATCATTAGGAGAATGATGTGATGGACAAGACCCAATCCTAAGCCTAGCACAAAGATCGTGTAGTTCGTATGCTAAAGCTTTTCTAATGTCAAGTATCATTTCCTTAGACCATGAGATTGTGCAACTCCCGGATACCCTAGGAGTGCTTTGGGTGTACCAAACGTCACAACGTAACTGGGTGGCTATAAAGGTTCACTACAGGTATCTCCGAAAGTGTCTGTTGGGTTGGCACGAATCGAGACTGGGATTTGTCACTCCGTGTAAACGGAGAGGTATCTCTGGGCCCACTCGGTAGGACATCATCATAATGTGCACAATGTGATCAAGGAGTTGATCACGGGATGATGTGTTACGGAACGAGTAAAGAGACTTGCCGGTAACGAGATTGAACAAGGTATCGGGATACCGACGATCGAATCTCGGGCAAGTATCGTACCGATGGACAAAGGGAATTGTATACGGGATTGATTGAATCCTTGACATCGTGGTTCATCCGATGAGATCATCGTGGAGCATGTGGGAGCCAACATGGGTATCCAGATCCCGCTGTTGGTTATTGACCGGAGAGTTGTCTCGGCCATGTCTGCATGACTCCCGAGCCCGTAGGGTCTACACACTTAAGGTTCGATGATGCTAGGGTTATAGGGAATAGATATACGTGGTTACCAAATGTTGTTCGGAGTCACGGATGAGATCCCGGACGTCACGAGGAGTTCCGGAATGGTCCGGAGGTAAAGATTTATATATGGGAAGTCATCATACGGTCACCGGAATAATTCGGGGGTTACCGGTATTGTACCGGGACCACTGGAGGGGTTCCGGGGGGTCCACCGGGAGGGTCCACCTGCCCCGGAGGGCCCTATGGGCTGTGTGTGGAGAGGGACCAGCCCCTTAGTGGGCTGGGCGCCTTCCCCCCTAGGGCCCATGCGCCTAGGGTTTGGGGGAACCATAAAGGGGGGGCGCCCCCTTGCCTTGGGGGGCAAGGCAACCCCCCTGGCCGCCGCCCCCTCCTCAGATTGGATCTGAGGGGGCCGGCCCCCTCTCCCTTGCCCCTATATATATGTGGGGCGTGGGAGGGCAGTCGCACCCTAGTTTTGGCGCAGCCCTCCCCCTCTCCCAAGTCCTCCTCCTCTCCCGCGGTGCTTGGCGAAGCCCTGCAGGATTGCCACGCTCCTCCTTCACCACCACGTCATCGTGCTGCTGCTGGATGGAGTCTTCCCCAACCTCTCCTTCTCCCCTTGCTGTATCAAGGCATAGGAGATGTCACCGGGCCGCACGTGTGTTGAACGCAGAGGCGCCGTGGTTCGGCGCTTAGATCGGAATCAACCGCGATCTGAATCGCTACGAGTACGACTCCTTCATCCGCGTTCTTGCAACGCTTCCGCATAGCGATCTACAAGGGTATGTAGATGCACTCCCCTTCCTCTCGTTGCTAGATTACTCCATAGATTGATCTTGGTGATGCGTAGAAAATTTTAAATTTCTGCTACGATCCCCAACAGGTGCTACTTACGATTATTTATGTAAACAAGAACAAAAGAGTTCGTAAAAGTTTTTCTTTATCACTTTCAGTTTGTCAACTGAATTGCTTGAGGACAAGCAAATGTTTAAGATTTGGGGAGTTGATACGTCTTCGTCGTAACTACTTTTCTTAATGCTTTTGCTCTTGTTTTGGACTCTAACTCGCATGATTTGAATGAAACTAACTCGGACCAGCGCTATTTCCAGTAGAACTACCATGGTGTTGTTTTTGTGCAGAAATAAAAGTTCTCGGATTCGGACGTAACTCTTTGGAGGATTATTTTAGAATAAATAAAAAAATACTAGAACCAAGAACCACCGGAGGGGGGGCCCTGGCTGACCACAAGACACCAGGGCACGCCACCCCCTCCAGGCGCGCCCTGGTGGGTTGTGGGGCCCTCGGGGCTCCACAGACCCTAATTCCAGCACTATAAATTCCTATTTTCAGAGAAAAATAGGGGAGGAAGCTTCATTGCTTTTCACGATACGAAGCCGCCGCCACCTCCTGCGCTTCTATTGGGAGGCCAGATCTGGAGCCCGTTCGGGGCTCCGGAGAGGGGAATCTTTGGTCTTCGTCAACCAACCCTCCTTCATCACCATTTCCATGATGCTCCCCACCGGGAGTGAGTAATTCCTTCATAGGCTCGCTGGTCGGTGAGGAGTTGGATGAGATTCATCATGTAATCGAGTTAGTTTTGTTAGGGCTTGATCCCTAGTATCCACTCTGTTCTGAGATTGATGTTTTTATGACTTTGCTATGCTTAATGCTTGTCACTAGGGCTCGAGTGCCATGATTTCAGATCTGAACTGTTTATGTTTTCACCATTATACCTTTGTTCTAGAACCGATCTTGCAAGTTATATCCACCTGCTACGTGTTATGATCTGTAAACCCAAGGGTGACAGTAATTGTGATACTTTTCGGTGATGATCATAGTTTGAGGAGTTCATGTATTCACTATGTGTTAATGCTTTGTCCGGTTCTCTATTAAAAGGAGGCCTTAATATCCCTTAGTTTCCTTATGGACCCCGCTGCCACAGGAGGGTAGGACAAAAGATGTCATGCAAGTTCTTTTCCATAAGCACGTATGACTATTTACAGAATACATGCCTACATTATATTTATGAACTGGAGCTAGTTCTGTGTCGCCCTAGGTTATGACTATTATATGATGAATATCATCCAACGAATGCACCGATACAATGCCTATGAGTTTTCCACATTTTATTCTTGCTAAGTTACTATCGCTATTGCTACCGTTACAACTGCTACCAAGCTGTTACTGCTATTATTACCACTGCTATCAAACTATCACACTATTGTGCTATCAATCACTTTGCTGCATATATTAAATCTCCATGTGTGGTTGAATTAACAACTCTACTGCTAATACTTACAAATATTCTTTGGCTCCCCTTGTGTTGAATCTATAAATTTGGGTTGAATGCTCTACCCTCGAAAACTGTTGCGATCCCCTGTACTTGTGGGTTATCAGTATAATGCAAAAAATGAATGGGTTTGCATTAGTACCTAAAGTAGTGATTTGCTTTGGTATACTAACGGATCTCACGAGGTTTTGTTGAGTTGATTGAAGTTTTCAAGTTTTGGGTGAGATCACAATGGATGAAGGAATAAGGAGTGGCAGGAGTCTAAGATTGGGGATGCCCAAGGCACCCCAAGGTAATATTCAAGGAATCCCAAGCAACTAAGCTTGGGGATGCCCCGGAAGGCATCCCCTCTTTCTTCTACCAACAAACGGTAATTTTACTTGGAGCTATATTTTTCTTCGTCACATGATATGAGTTTTGCTTGGAGCATCATGTATTATATGAGTCTTTGCTTTGCTTGCTTTTTAGTTTGTCACAATCATCTTTGTTGGACACACCTTTTTGAGAGGGACACACATTTGTTCGTGATTTGTTAGAATACTCTATGTGCATCACTTATATCTTTTGAGCTAAGTAGTTGCTCTAGTGCTTCGCTTATATCTTTTTTTAGCACGGCGATGATTATATTTTAAAAGAAATAGATGAACCCTCATGCTTCACTTATATCTTTTTAAGAGTTGATAATAGTAATGGTAATTTGCACAAGACATGAATTTGGTTCCAAAGTCATGAATATTCAAGAAGGATATAATAAAAACTTTCATATAGATCATTGGATGTGATAAGTTCGATTCCTTGCAATAGTTTTGTGATATGGAGATGATAATATGTTAGTTATGCTGGTGAGTAATTGTGCTTTAATAAGAATATTGGTGTTAAGGTTTGTGATTCCCTATGCATGCACATAAAGTTAATAGTTATGCAACGAAGTTACATCCTACTTATAGTGCATTATTCAATGTTAGTTATGTTCAATGCATGTTTATGACCGTTTTCATTTTTTGGTTGGTCGCTTTTCAATCTATTTGCTAGCCTCCACTTGTACTAAGTGGGAATACTGCTTTTGCATCCAATTCTTTAAACCTAAAACTTGTGCCAAATGAGTCCACCATACCTACCCCTAAACCCTAAACTCTAAACCCTAAACCCTAAACCCTCATCTTCGACAAGTCCATGCTCATGATCGCAAGGGCCACCTCCTTCGCTTTGGTGGCGGGATTGGTGGCCTCGATGTCGAGCTGCCTCTGCCTGGCCTTGACGTTGTCGGCCTCGATGTCGAGCTGCCTTTGCCGGGCCGCCTCCTCCATGTCGAGCTGCCTTTGCCGGGCCACCCCCTCCATATCGAGCTGCCTTTTCCGGGCCGCCTCCTCCATGTCGATCTTCCTCCTCTTGGCCGCCTCCTCCATCTCAAGCTTCTTTCTTTGAAGGTCTAGGTATTGCTTCATTTCCTCGTCCTTGCTTTGCCGCTTCTTCTCGTCCCTCACATCCTTTTGGGACATCATGCCATGCAAAGTGTCATGTAATGCCATGGATGAGGCATCATGTATGTCATCAACCTTGGAGTTGGTCTTTTCCCCGGCCTCTTCAACGCCTCGCCATCTCCACCTCCGGCGAACTTGGTCGTCTTCAGTCCTCTCTTCCTTTGTAGTTCATGGTTGGTCCTTGAACTTAGGGCAATTGTTGATGATCGTCCAACAATGCGTAAGAGTGAATGGCATGTCATTGTGCCGGGCCTTGAATGCCTCCAAAGATGGAAATGCCTACACCACATGATCAACAACAAGTGAGCATGCAAGCCAAAGTCTCATGGCCGTAGCAAGGAAAGGGCTAATAAGAGGAGAGCATACCATGTCTGTTGGGTTTCGTAGTAATTTCAAAAAATTTCCTACGCGCACACAGGATCATGTGATGCATAGCAACGAGAGGAGAGTGTTGTCTACGTACCCAACGCAGACCGACTGCGGAAGCGATGACACGACGTAGAGGAAGTAGTCGTACGTCTTCACGATCCAACCGATCAAGCACCGAAACTACGGCACCTCCGAGTTCGAGCACACGTTCAGCTCGATGACGATCCCCGGACTCCGATCCAGCAAAGTGTCGGGGAAGAGTTTTGTCAGCACGACGGCGTGGTGACGATCTTGATGAACTACAGCAGCAGGGCTTCGCCTAAACTCCGCTACAGTATTATCGAGGAATATGGTGGCAGGGGGCACCGCACATGGCTAAGGAATCGATCACGTGGATCAACTTGTGTCAACTTGTGTGTTTAGAGGTGTCCCTGCCTCCGTATATAAAGGAGTAGAGGGGGGGAGGCTGGCCGGCCATAGAGGGAGGCGCAGGAGAGTCCTACTCCCTCTGGGAGTAGGATTCCTCCCCCCAATCCTAGTCCAACTAGGATTCCTCGGAGGGGAAGGGAGAGAGGGGGGCCGGCCACCTTCTCCTAGTCCTAATAGGACTAGGGGAGGGGGAAGAGGCGCAGCCACCTTGGGCTGCCCCTTTCTCCTTTCCACTAAGGCCCATGAAGGCCCATATGGCTCCCGGGGGGTTCGGGTAACCTCCCGGTAACCCGGTAAAATCCCGATTTCACCCGGAACACTTCCGATGTCCAAACATAGACTTCCAATATATCAATCTTTATGTCTCGACCATTTCGAGACTCCTCGTCATGTCCGTGATCACATCCGGGACTCCGAACAACCTTCGGTACATCAAAATGCATAAACTCATAATATAACTGTCATCGTAACCTTAAGCGTGCGGACCCTACGGGTTCGAGAACAATGTAGACATGACCAAGACACGTCTCTGGTCAATAACCAATAGCGGGACCTGGATGCCCATATTGGCTCCTACATATTCTACGAAGATCTTTATCGGTCAGACCGCATAACAACATACGTTGTTCCCTTTGTCATCGGTATGTTACTTGCCCGAGATTCGATCGTCGGTATCCAATACCTAGTTCAATCTCGTTACCGGCAAGTCTCTTTACTCGTTCCGTAATACATCATCTCACAACTAACATATTAGTTGCAATGCTTGCAAGGCTTATGTGATGTGTATTACCGAGAGGGCCCAGAGATACCTCTCCGACAATCGGAGTGACAAATCCTAATCTCGAAATACGCCAACCCAACATCGACCATTGGAGACACCTGTAGTACTCCTTTATAATCACCCAGTTACGTTGTGACGTTTGGTAGTACCCAAAGTGTTCCTCCGGTAAACGGGAGTTGCATAATCTCATAGTCATAGGAACATGTATAAGTCATGAAGAAAGCAATAGCAACATACTAAACGATCGGGTGCTAAGCTAATGGAATGGGTCATGTCAATCAGATCATTCTACTAATGATGTGACCTCGTTAATCAAATAACAACTCATTGTTCATGGTTAGGAAACATAACCATCTTTGATTAACGAGCTAGTCAAGTAGAGGCATACTAGTGACACTCTGTTTGTCTATGTATTCACACATGTATTATGTTTCCGGTAAATACAATTCTAGCATGAATAATAAACATTTATCATGATTATAAGGAAATAAATAATAACTTTATTATTGCCTCTAGGGCATATTTCCTTCAGTCTCCCACTTGCACTAGAGTCAATAATCTAGTTCACATCGTCATGTGATTTAACACCAATATTCATATCTGTATATGATTAACACCCATAGTTCACATCATCATGTGACCAACACCCAAAGGGTTTACTGGAGTCAATAATCTAGTTCACATCGCTATGTGATTAACATCCAAAGAGTACTAAGGTGTGATCATGTTTTGCTCGTGAGAGAATCTTAGTCAACGGGTCTGCCACATTCAGATCCTCATGTATTTTGCAAATTTCTATGTCAACAATGCTCTGCATGGAGCTACTCTAGCTAATTGCTCCCACTTTCAATATGTATCCAGGTTGAGACTTAGTGTCATCTGGATCAGTGTAAAAGTTTGCACTGATGTAACTTTTACAACAAACTCTTTTATCACCTCCATAATCGAGAAACATCTCCTTAGTCCTTACTAAGGATATTCTTGACCAATGTCCAGTGATCTACTCCTAGATCACTATTGTACTCTCTTGCCAAATTCAGAGCAAGGTATACAATAGGTCTGGTACATAGCATAGCATACTTTATAGAACCTATGACTGAGGCACAGGGAATGACTTTTCATTCTCTTTCTTTTTTCTGCTGTGGTCGGGATTTGAGTCTTACTCAATTTCATACTTTTGCAACACAGGCAAGAACTCTTTCTTTGACTGTTCCATTTTGAACTATTTCAAAATCTTGCCAAGGTATGTTCTCATTGAAAATCTTATCAAGCGTCTTGATCTATCTCAATAGATCTTGATGCTCAATATGTAAGCAGCTTCACCAAGGTCTTTCTTTGAAAAACTTTTATTCAAGTATCCTTTCATGCTTTGCAGAATAATTCTACATTATTTCTGATCAACAATATGTCATTCACATATACTTATCAGAAATGTTGTAGTGCTCCCACTCACTTTCTTGTAAATACAGGCTTCTCAAAAAGTCTGTATAAAACCATATGCTTTGATCAACTCATCAAAGCGTATATTCCAACTCCGAGAGGCTTGCACCAGTCCATAGATGGATCGTTGGAGCTTGCACATTTTGTTAGTACCTTTAGGACTGACAAAACCTTCTGGTTGCATCTTATACAACTCTTCTTTAATAAATCCATTAAGGAATGCAGTTTTGTTTATCCATTTGCCAGATTTCATAAAATGCGGCAATTGCTAACATGATTCGGACAGACTAAAGCATAGATACGAGTGAGAAAAACTCATCGTAGTCAACACCTTGAACTTGTCGAAAACCTTTTTTGCGACAATTCTAGCTTTGTAGATAGTAACACTACTATCAGCGTCCGTCTTCCTCTTGAAGATCCATTTATTCTCAATTGCTTGCTGATCATCGGGCAAGTCAACCAAAGTCCAAACTTTGTTCTCATACATGGATCATATCTCAGATTTCATGGCCTCAAACCATTTCGCGGAATCTGGGCTCATCATTGCTTCCTCATAGTTCGTAGGTTCATCGTGATCTAGTAGCATGACTTCCAGAACAGGATTTCCGTACCACTCTGGCGCGGATCTTACTCTGGTTGATCTACGTGGTTCAGTAGTATCTTGATCTGAAGTTTCATGACCATTATCATTGGCTTCCTCACTAACCGGTGTAGGTGTCACTGAAACAGTTTTCTGTGATGAACTACTCTCCAGTAAGGGAGCAGGTACAGTTACCTCGTCAAGTTCTACTTTCCTCCCACTCACTTCTTTCGAGAGAAACTCCTTCTCCAGAAAGTTTCCGAATTTAGCAACAAAAGTCTTGCCTTCGGATCTGTGATAGAAGGTGTATCCAATAGTTTCCTTTGGATATCCTATGAAGACGCACTTCTCCGATTTGAGTTTGAGCTTATCAGGATGAAACTTTTCATATAAGCATCGCAACCCCAAATTTAAGAAACGACAGCTTAGGTTTCTTGCCAAACCATAGTTTACATGGTGTCGTCTCAACGGATTTAGATGGTGCCCTATTTAACGTGAATGCAGCTGTCTCTAATGCATAACCCCAAAACGATAGTGGTAGATCGGTAAGACACATCATAGATCGCACCATATCTAATAAAGTACGGTTATGACGTTCGGACACACCATTACATTGTGGTGTTCTAGGTGGCATGAGTAGTGAAACTATTTCACATTGTTTTTAACTGAAGGCCAAACTCGTAACTCAAATACTCTTCTCTACGATCAGATCGTAGAAACTTTATTTTCTTGTTACAATGATTTTTCACTTCACTCTGAAATTCTTTGAACTTTTCAAATGTTTCAGACTTATGTTTCATTAAGTAGATATACTCATATCTGCTCAAATCATCTGTGAAGATCAGAAAATAATGATACCTGTCGCGAGCCTCAATATTCATCGGACCACATACATCAGTATGTATGTTTTTCAACAAATCTATTGCTCGCTCCATTGTTCCGAAGAACAGAGTCTTAGTCATCTTGCCCATGAGGCATGGTTCGCAAGCATCAACTGATTCATAATCAAGTGATTCAAAAAGCCCATCAGTATGGAGTTTCTTCATGCGCTTTACACCAATATAACCTAAACGGCAGTGCTACAAACAAGTTGCACTTATCATTATTAACTTTGCATCTTTTGGTTTCAATATTATGATTATGTGTATCACTATGATCGAGATCCAACGAACTATTTTCATTGGGTGTGTAACCATATAAGGTTTCATTCATGTAAACAGAACAACAATTTATTCTCTTACTTAAATGAATAACCGTATTACAATAAACATGATCAAATCATATTCATGCTCAACGCAAACACCAAATAACACTTATTTAGGTTCAACACTAATCCCGAAAGTATAGGGAGTGTGTGACGATGATCATATCAATCTTGGAACCACTTCCAACACACATCGTCACTTCACCCTTAACTAGTCTCTGTTTATTCTGCAACTCCCGTTTCGAGTTACTAATCTTAGCAACTGAACTAGTATCAAATACTGAGGGTTTGCGATAAACACTAGTAAAGTATACATCAATAACATGTATATCAAATATACTTATGTTCACTTTGCCATCCTTCTTATCCGCCAATCACTTGGGGTAGATCCGCTTCCAGTGACCAGTCCCTTTGCAGTAGAAACACTTAGTCTCAGGCTTAGGATCAGACTTGGGTTTCTTCACTTGAGCAGCAACTTGCTTGCTGTTCTTCTTGAAGTTCCCCTTCTTCCTTCTGCCCCTTTTCTTGAAACTAGTGGTCTTGTCTACCATCAACACTTTGATGTTTTTCTCGATTTCTACCTTCGTCAATTTCCGCATTACGAAGAGCTTGGGAATCGTTTCCGTTATCCCTTGCATGTCATAGTTCATCACGAAGTTCTACTAACTTGGTGATGGTGACTAGAGAACTCTGTCAATCACTATCTTATCTGGAAATTAACTCCCACTTGATTCAAGCGATTGAAGTACTCAGACAATCTGAGCACATGCTCACTAGTTGAGCGATTCTCCTCCATCTTTTAGCTATAGAACTTGTTGGAGACTTCATATCTCTCAACTCGGGTATTTGTTTGAAATATTAGCTTCAACTCCTGGAACATCTCATATGATCCATGACATTCAAAACGTCTTTGAAGTCCCGATTCTAAGCCGTTAAGCATGGTGCACTTAAACTATCAAGTAGTCATCATATTGAGCTAGCCAAACGTTCATAACGTCTGCATTTGCTCCTGCAATAGGTCCGTCACCTAGCGGTGCATTAAGGACATAATTCTTCTGTGCAGCAATGAGGATTTAACCTCAGATCACGGATCAAATCCGCAACATTGCTACTAACAATTTTCAACACAATTTTCTCTAGGAACATATCAAAATAAACACAGGGAAGCAACAACGCGAGCTATTGATCTACAACATGATTTGCAAAATACTACCAGGACTAAGTTCATGATAAATTTAAGTTCAATTTAATCATATTACTAAAGAACTCCCACTTAGATAGACATCCCTCTAATCCTCTAAGTGATCACGTGATCCAAATCAACTAAACCATGTCCGATCATCACGTGAGATGGAGTAGTTTCATCGGTGAACATCATTATGTTGATCATATCTACTATATGATTCACGCTCGACCTTTCGGTCTCCGTGTTCCGAGGCCATATCTGCATATGCTAGGCTCGTCAAGTTTAACCTGAGTATTCTGCGTGCGCAACTGTTTTGCACCCGTTGTATTTGAACGTAGAGCCTATCACACCCGATCATCACGTGGTGTCTCAGCACGAAGAACTTTCGCAACGGTGCATACTCAGGGAGAACACTTCTTGATAATTTAGTGAGAGATCATCTTATAATGCTACCGTCAATCAAAGCAAGATAAGATGCATAAAAAGATAAACATCACATGCAATCAATATAAGTGATATGATATGGTCATCATCATCTTGTGCTTGTGATCTCCATCTCCGAAGCACCGTCATGATCACCATCGTCACCGGCGCGACACCTTGATCTCCATCGTAGCATCGTTGTCGTCTCGCCAATCTTATGCTTCCACGACTATCACTACCGTTTAGTAATAAAGTAAAGCATTACATCGCGATTGCATTGCATACAATAAAGCGACAATCATATGGCTCCTGCCAGTTGCCGATAACTCGGTTACAAAACATGATCATCTCATACAATAAAATTCAGCATCATCCTTTGACCATATCACATCACAACATGCCCTGCAAAAACAAGTTAGACGTCCTCTACTTTGTTGTTGCTTGTTTTACGTGGCTGCTACGGGCTTAAGTAAGAACCAATCTCACCTACGCATCAAAACCACAACGATAGTTTGTCAAATAGACTCCGTTTTAACCTTCGCAAGGACCGGGCGTAGCCATACTTGGTTCAACTAAAGTTGGAGAGGCAGTCGCCCGCAAGCCATCTCTGTGCAAAGCACGTCGAGGGAACCGGTCTCGCGTAAGCGTACGCGTAAGGTTGGTCCGGGTCGTCTCGTCCAACAATACTGCCGAACCAAAGTATGACATGCTGGTAGGCAGTATGACTTGTATCGTCCACAACTTACTTGTGTTCTACTCGTGCATATAACATCAACATCAATAACCTAGGCTCGGATGCCACTGTTGGGTTTCGTAGTAATTTCAAAAAATTTCCTACGCGCACACAGGATCATGTGATGCATAGCAACGAGAGGAGAGTGTTGTCTACGTACCCAACGCAGACCGACTGCGGAAGCGATGACACGACGTAGAGGAAGTAGTCGTACGTCTTCACGATCCAACCGATCAAGCACCGAAACTATGGCACCTCCGAGTTCGAGCACACGTTCAGCTCGATGACGATCCCCGGACTCCGATCCAGCAAAGTGTCGGGGAAGAGTTTTGTCAGCACGACGGCGTGGTGACGATCTTGATGAACTACAGCAGCAGGGCTTCGCCTAAACTCCGCTACAGTATTATCGAGGAATATGGTGGCAGGGGGCACCGCACACGGCTAAGGAATCGATCACGTGGATCAACTTGTGTCAACTTGTGTGTTTAGAGGTGTCCCTGCCTCCGTATATAAAGGAGTAGAGGGGGGAGGCTGGCCGGCCATAGAGGGAGGCGCAGGAGAGTCCTACTCCCTCTGGGAGTAGGATTCCTCCCCCCAATCCTAGTCCAACTAGGATTCCTCGGAGGGGAAGGGAGAGAGGGGGGCCGGCCACCTTCTCCTAGTCCTAATAGGACTAGGGGAGGGGGAAGAGGCGCAGCCACCTTGGGCTGCCCCTTTCTCGTTTCCACTAAGGCCCATGAAGGCCCATATGGCTCCCGGGGGGTTCGGGTAACCTCCCGGTAACCCGGTAAAATCCCGATTTCACCCGGAACACTTCCGATGTCCAAACATAGACTTCCAATATATCAATCTTTATGTCTCGACCATTTCGAGACTCCTCGTCATGTCCGTGATCACATCCGGGACTCCAAACAACCTTCGGTACATCAAAATGCATAAACTCATAATATAACTGTCATCGTAACCTTAAGCGTGCGGACCCTACGGGTTCGAGAACAATGTAGACATGACCGAGACACGTCTCTGGTCAATAACCAATAGCGGGACCTGGATGCCCATATTGGCTCCTACATATTCTACGAAGATCTTTATCGGTCAGACCGCATAACAACATACGTTGTTCCCTTTGTCATCGGTATGTTACTTGCCCGAGATTCGATCGTCGGTATCCAATACCTAGTTCAATCTCGTTACCGGCAAGTCTCTTTACTCGTTCCGTAATACATCATCTCACAACTAACATATTAGTTGCAATGCTTGCAAGGCTTATGTGATGTGTATTACCGAGAGGGCCCAGAGATACATCTCCGACAATCGGAGTGACAAATCCTAATCTCGAAATACGCCAACCCAACATCGACCATTGGAGACACCTGTAGTACTCCTTTATAATCACCCAGTTACGTTGTGACGTTTGGTAGTACCCAAAGTGTTCCTCCGGTAAACGGGAGTTGCATAATCTCATAGTCATAGGAACATGTATAAGTCATGAAGAAAGCAATAGCAACATACTAAACGATCGGGTGCTAAGCTAATGGAATGGGTCATGTCAATCAGATCATTCTACTAATGATGTGACCTCGTTAATCAAATAACAACTCATTGTTCATGGTTAGGAAACATAACCATCTTTGATTAACGAGCTAGTCAAGTAGAGGCATACTAGTGACACTCTGTTTGTCTATGTATTCACACATGTATTATGTTTCCGGTAAATACAATTCTAGCATGAATAATAAACATTTATCATGATTATAAGGAAATAAATAATAACTTTATTATTGCCTCTAGGGCATATTTCCTTCAATGTCCCCAACACCGAGACCACTCACGGGTCGTGCTTCAACGCTCTCAAATGCGGCGCAATACTTGTTGCACTCTTGTTGGATGAACAACCATCTCTTTTGAATCGAGCCGATGCCACGGTTGCTTGTAATTTGATAGGGGTCAAACATCTTCCTTTCGATTAGATGGCGACTCCCCCACCTCCACCCACCTCAGGCGATTCCCATGGCGATTCTAGGGTTTAACCCTACGATCTCCTCCCAACGCCCCCAATGGATGGCCTCCTCCACTGGGATTTCTCCCCCGGCCTCAAGGTGGAGGCACAGGTGGGTGCAAGGTTTGGATCTACGGTCCACTTCCTCCCCAACCCCGGCTCCAAGGAATTCTTCCTTGAAGTTTCCTTCTCCTCGGCTTCCTTTCCCCTCTCGGTGGATTCGGTGGGTTTGGCCCTTCAGTCATGTATTGGAGGTCTTGCGGCTGGTTTCAATGTTTCGCGACTGGGTGATCGACATTTTCGATTTTCAGTGGCCTCAAATCGTGTGGGGCATTTCATATTTGGGTTAAGAGACCGTATTTGGCCGGACTTTATCTGTCATTTTCATCTTCATCGATCTGGGAACTCACGTCCACGGCTCCCCTCATGGCACGCTGATTCTGAGCTAACTGGTTTGGCTTCCTCACCTGGTCCGGCGATTAAATCTAAATGGCTTTCTAACCAGAGTAAATTACCATTGGATCCTGCGTCATTGCCAGTACTGCAAAAATTGGGTTTCACTCCGCCGCCGACGGACTTGCATTCCGGCGAGCCTTCTGATCGGATCTCCTTTGGTAGTTTTTCGTCTCCGGTTTCTTCGGATTCTTTTCGGATTGGTTCCATACCTTTACCTATTGTTCCCGATATTCCTGGAAGGTTGCCATCTTTTCAGGGGGTAGGATATATTGTGGGCTTATGGGATTCTATTCCGGATGAGAAACTTTTTTCTGTTCTGGATTGCTGGCAGGCCGGATATGATAATGATAATGTTAAGCTTCTGGTGCAAATTTCGTCAGTCCCCACCAAGGAATACATTTACAAAAGGCTTTTGCATTGTTCTCTCTGTGATCGTCTTGGCCATGTTGATGATGTTTGCACTAGGGTTTTCTGTCAGCGCTGTGGAGATGACTCTGGCGCCTGCGCCTGCTTGACTACACGTACTGATGATCATAAGCATGTGCCATGCAAAGTGGGCCCGGACCCTTTGGGCTTTCCGTGTAATGCATGTTCTGCGGTTGACCACATGACTAGGCTTTGTCCGGGGCTTCGTCGCTGTTCTCTCTGCTTTCGACTGGGCCACAAGTCACGCAAGCTTACGACTTGTGCTTTTCTCCCTCGCTGGGCTTGGAAAATAAAAAATCTAACACAATCGGAGAGGATCTTGCCTCGGGCTGCTGCGGATGAACCTGCGGTTGGTAAATCTGTGGATGTTGGTATGGCCCGTGTTGTTAGGGATCCGCAAGGGGGTTGCATATGGAAACAGAAACAGATAATCCCGCACCACGCGGACGTGGCTAACCCCCATTGCTTGACGATACGCCTACCCGGTCAGGGTGTAGTCAATTCTGCCTGCCAAAAACCCCAATCGGGTGAAACGACGCTCTCCTCGAGTTCTACACCCACGCCCTCACCATCGACCGTGAGCAAGAATCCACCACCTCCTACTCCGGCGAAATCTCTCAAGCCGCCGCAGCTCTCGGCTCCATCTGCCATGGCGAACTTCCCCGTGAGCCCGTTTGCCTTCGCTCCGGATGGATCCACCTTCGATCGCGGGCCTGCTCACCGGGTCCAACGTCAAGTTATGGTGGTGGATGATCCGCCTCTAAATCACGATAGGTACGCCATTGTTTCCGTCCACCCTCCGGTCCCTGATCATCAGAAGGAGTTCTGGCTAGCTGAGGTCTGTCGCATTATCGTTGGAGATTTAGAGTATGAACTGCTAGATGATTTTGTTTACCCACTGGGGATCGGGTGTGTTGTGTTTGCGGATATGGAGAGTAGGGATGCTGCCATTAGAGAAGGACCACATGCTTTGACCGATGATTCCACTTTCTCCCTAGTTCCACATGATGAGAGTATCAATATGCGCATGCCTGCCTTTGAATATGAAGTTTGGGTCATGTTTCTCGCTTTTCCAATGGACTATCAAACTGAGCATTATGTCCATAAGGCTGTCTCACACTTTGGGAAGATGCTTGCCTGGCCCCGTCCGGGACAGAACAAGGCTAGAATCCTTGTTAAATGTCATATCAAGGATGTTGCTGAGGTGCCGCATAGTCTTGTGATTACCAGGGTTGGTTTACTGCCAGGTCTTGCTCGCTCGTGGTCGGTGCCTGTCTATGTTCTGAATGGTAGAAACACTATTCCAAACTTGGTTGGTAATGAAGATGTTCCCCCGCTTTTGAATGCATCTCCACATCCATATCAGCTTCCTTACTACACCCTCATGCAGCAAGCACGAATTGATGAGATGGCGGCTCAGGATGCTTTGAATGAGGCTGCCTGGAATGCCCTGGAACCTGCTCAGGATGTTCAGGAAAATGGGTGGGGCGTGTGGCCTGTGATCCCTCCACCTTACACTGGGTTCAGTTTCAGGACCTTCTTTCAGTATGATGGTCCGTCTCTCATGGATGGTGTGGTTCCGGAGCATAATGTGCAGGATAATCTATCTGACATTTGGTCATCTGATTCGGAGTTTCAGGCAGTGGAAGCTTTGGCTGATGGATTTGTGAATGGCAACCATGCAGCCAGGTTGGAGTTCGTCAGGGCTGGGGGAAGTTCTGTTTTTCTTCAGGTTCCAGTTGATCATGAGTTCTTGCTTTGGATTGGGGGTATGCTCAAGCGTATATATACACCAGCTATCACCCTTCAACATACTTCTCCTGTGATGTTAACCCTAAATGCTTTTCAGAGTATTCAGAATCATCTTAATGCTACTGGTGCAGCTTGGATTGAGTGTATGGTGCCTGAACCTGACATTTTCTCAAGGATCTTTGCTACTGCAATTCAGTGGGGGACAATTGCTGTTCCATCGTCTATGCTATCGCCTGAACCCAGGGCTCGGTTGATTGTTGCGACTTGGCATTTGCCTGAACACTCTCCTGGCCTCAAGGCGGTCACGCAACTCGTCCGGGCAGAGGTAGAATCTCTGATAGTGCCTTCATCAGACCAGCCGACTGCACTTCAGGTGCTTGCATCCTCTTCTGTGGCTACTCAACACCGCAATGTGTTAGTGCCTTTGGACACCACTACTGTCAGACGGAGCAATCGATCCAACAAGTATGACGGTTTCAAAATCAACCATGATACAGACACAAAGCGTTCCAAGTCACGGGTGAAACCACGTGAGATTCCTTTTGTCAATGTTGTTTCTTTGGCTGCTGCTCCTGTGCAGGTGCCCAATGCTGCCTGCCCCCCGCCAACTCCGATCGAGAATCTTCAACGGATGGGAAGCAATTGTGGAATTGCCCCTGAAGCCCTCTCCCGTGAGAAGCTACTGGATGACCAGCGCTCGTCGGGAGCGGATGAAGACTGAAGTCTTCCCTTCCGATGAATAAATCGTGGAATGTGCTCTCGTGGAACATCAGAGGCATAAACTCTGATGCAAAACTTTTGGCTATTAGGAATGCGATCGATACTAGCGGTTGTTCTGTGCTATGTATCCAGGAAACTAAACGTGAATCCTTCGATCTTGCCTTTATTAAGACTTTCTGCCCTAAGCGCTTCGATAAATTTGTTTTTGCGCCATCAGTGGGTGCCTCTGGTGGCATCATTGTCATTTGGAATAGTACTGTGTTTACGGGCACGTCTTGGTTTGTGGATTCTTTTGCCATTGGGATTTCTTTTGTGGCCACGCAGTCGAATGACTCGTGGAAGCTGGTTAATGTCTATGGCCCCTGCTCTGGTCAGCGTAGAGTGGATTTTACAAACTGGCTTTTTGATTTGAATATCCCTGACGATGAAAATTGGCTAATTCTTGGCGACTTCAACTTTATTCGATCCACGAATAACAGAAACAAACCTGGGGGTGATGCTGCGGACATGTTGTTATTTAACGAGCTCATCCGTGCACAATCACTCATGGAATTACCTGTGAAAGGCCGAGCATTTACCTGGAGTAATATGCAGGATGATCCTCTGCTCGAACAGTTGGATTGGTTCTTCTCATCCTCTTGTTGGACCACCTCCTATCCAAACACAATGGTCCTGCCTCTGGGAAAACCAGTGTCCGATCACATTCCGTGCGTGGTCACAATTGAATCAAGTGTCCCCCGATCCAAGCTTTTCCGGTTTGAGAATTTCTGGACTAATCATGATGGGTTCATGGAGGTTGTTGCTAGCTCATGGTCTAAAACATGTCACGCACCCAATGCCGCGGCGCGAATATGTAAAAAACTAAAAAACTTGAGATATAATCTCAAGCGATGGAGCAAGGGTGTCTCGAAACTCAAAGTTCTGATTCAAAACAGTAATGAGACTCTGGCCATCATGGACACCCTTGAGGACAAACGACCTTTATATGTCCAGGAGTCAAACTTCAGGGAGATATTGAAAACCCACTTACAGGCCCTGCTCAAATACCAGAATGAGTACTGGCGAAAGAGATGTACTATTAGGTATTTTCGCTTTGCTGACGAAAATACTAAGCTCTTTCAGTCATTGGCCACGGAGAGGTATAGGCACAATGCCATTGCCATGCTTAGAGTTGGGGAGGTCGAAATTCATGATCATGCTGGCAAAGAGGGGGTCCTGTTCAATACATACAAGGATCGTTTGGGTTCTTCTAAACCTACCAGCATGAAATTTGATCTCTCTAGGATCATCCGCAGGATTGATGGGCTGGACCAACTGAGTGCGCCCTTCTCTACTGATGAAATAGATGCTGTTGTTAAGGAAATGCCGAATGACAGAGCCCCCGGCCTGGATGGTTTTAATGGTTGCTTTCTTAAGAAGTGCTGGCAAATCATCAAGTCAGATTTCTATGACCTCTGTCACGCTTTCCATGCTGGGGGACTTGACATCACTAGCATTAGTGAGGGATATATCACCCTGATTCCAAAAATATCCTCTCCGGAAACGGCTAATGATTTCAGACCAATTACCTTACTAAATTGTTGTCTAAAAATCATTACAAAGATCTTGGCGAACCGGCTGCAGAAAGTCATTCTAAACATCATACACAGGAACCAATATGGATTTATCAAAGGTAGGACCATCTAGGATTGTCTCGCGTGGTCGTACGAATATATTCATCAATGCCACTCGTCTGGGAGAGAGATTGTATTACTTAAGCTTGATTTTGCCAAGGCCTTTGATACGATTGAACATGCCCCCATGCTGGATATTATGAAACACATGGGTTTTGATGATAGGTGGCTAGGCTGGATGGAAACGATCTTTGGCTCGGGAGTTTCGTCAGTTCTCTTAAATGGTGTTCCTGGTCGGAAATTCAAATGCAAGTGTGGCGTGAGACAGGGTGACCCTCTCTCACCAATGATCTTTGTCCTTGCGGCTGATCTACTCCAAGCTGCCATCAATGACGCGTACACTTAGGGTTTGCTGGAGCTTCCTATTCCTCGTGAAAATGCGGGTGACTTCCCGGTGGTGCAATACGCTGACGACACAATCCTGGTTATGCAAGCTTGTCCCACACAGGTCGCCCGCATGAAACTTATTTTGGAGGATTATGCGTCCTCGGTGGGACTCAAGATCAACTTCCATAAATCGACCCTCATACCCATTAATGACGATCACCAGCATGCTAGTGGGTTGGCAGGGGTGTTTGGCTGCTCTGTTGGCACCCTGCCGTTCACTTACCTTGGTCTCCCCATGGGGACGACTAGGCCAAGTGTTCTCGATCTCATGCCATTGGTACACTCGGTTGAGAGGAAAGCATCCAGTGCCCTATCACTGATGTCGTCGGGGGCCAAATTGACGCTGGTCAATTCGGTGATCACCTCCATGCTGATCTATGCAATGTGCACGATCAAGCTGCACCCTAAAGTGGTTGAGCACCTTGACAAACTACGCCGCTACTGCCTCTGGGCAAAAAATTCTGACGATGGGATCAAATCCAACTCCCTTGCTGCCTGGGAGCTTATCTGTCGACCCAAACGATGTGGTGGCCTCGGTGTTATTGATATCAAGATACAAAATGCCGTGCTTCTCCTAAAGTACTTATTCAAGTTCTACAATCGTGAGGATGTGCCCTGGGTTCAGCTAGTCTGGGAGGCGTACTACCCGAACAAGGCGCCGCACGCCACTGAGCTAATGGGTTCCTTCTGGTGGAAAGACGTAATGCAGCTCAATGGAACCTTCCGTGGGGTCGCCGGGGTCATCCCCGGGGATGGATGCAGCTCTTTGTTTTGGAAAGATGTCTGGTTTAGTGACACTGGCTCTGCACTGATGGACACGCATCCGCGAGCCTTCTCTTATGCTCTGAACGAGGATGACTCCGTTGCTAGGGTTCTCAGGACCACTGATCCAGCCATGATCTTCAGTCTGCCTCTTTCGGCCCAGACTAGGGAGGAGATAAGAGAGATACAGCAAGGGTCCTCGCATGTTTGTCTGGAATACGGTTCGCCCGACGTTTGGGTCTGTGAACTAGGACATTATTCGTCAAAGAAGTACTACAACCACTGTTTCAAGCAGGTGAAAGCTGATGAGGCCTTTGGTTGGCTATGGAAAGCCAAATGCCCGATCAAGTTCAAGATGTTTGGGTGGCTGCTTATGGTCGATCGTTTGAACACCAGGAACATGCCGAAGAGGCGGCACTTTGCTGTAGCCGGGGGCAACTACACTTGCATGCTCTGCCAAACCCCGCCAGAGGAAACCGTGGAACATCTCTTCTTCGAGTGCCCTTTTGCCAAATAATGCTGGAGTAAGGTTGGTCTGACCTGGCCAGGAGGAACCAATAGGCTAGCCATCTTGCATGCTGGGAGAGAGAGCTGGCGTCGGCCGCTTTTCATGGATATCTTCCTGCTTGCTGCTTGGAGCCTGTGGATGGAAAGAAACAACCAACATTTCAGGGGGATCCCGCGCTCGTTCATGGCATGGTTGGCTAGGTTCAAACTTCTGTTGGGTTTGGTGATCCATAGATGTCCTGAGAAAGTTCATCCTTTTCTGTCTGACTTCATTGTAAATTTGGACAGCTAGTTTTGCTTCTGCAACACTTACGACCGGGGGGCCTAAAACCCATTGTAACACACTTGTAACTGTTATGTTGTGAGTAATACAAAGTCAGTGGGAGCCTCTCCCACTGTCGCTAATTCCTCAAAAAAAAACATCTTCCTTTCATCGAATGTTTTGTGGACTCTCGTCCAAAAAAATGCCCTTTTGTTGCGCGCCGGTCCTCGGATCTTGGCTAATCTCCATCCAAGCTTGGCAAATCAACTTTGTCCTCATCTTGTGTATATGAACCCGTGCGAATGCTCTTCCTCTTCTTTTGTGCTTCCGCTCTTTGGGTGAGCTCGTCGATGAACAATGGCTCGTCACTAATATCAACGTCATTGCCTTCTTTTTCATCACCGTCACCTTCGACATACATGTCATCGTCTTCATGCCACGAGTCACCATGGTCGTAGTCAGCACGGTCGTCAGCCTCTTCATCGGGCACGTACTGGGCGCGGCCATCCTGACTTTGGGTCTCCTCGGGGTCGTAGGCACGACCATGCCCACCCTCGAAGATCACGTCCTCCATGTACTGGTTGTAGAAGGGGTCGTCAACCGTTGGCGTTGGTGTTGGCATTCCGCCAAACAAGATGCGAGGGGCCGGCATGGTGCCCGTGAACGGTGCCCGTGCTTGCTTCCTTTGCATCTCGACGGCCGGCCGGCCGCCGCTGTTGGACCCAGGCGTGACGTTGAGGTCGATGATGGCCGCGGGGCGCAGTGTGGACGGCGCGAACAAGCCGACGTCCGGCGACCCCGAGAAACGGGTCTGGCCGTCGTGCCTTGGCAGAGGAAAGTCGGGCGACATGGGCGTGGTCCGCGACGTCGGTGACTGGCAGTGCGGAGGCCGGGCGACCGACGAGTTTGTGCTCGCCGGGCCGACGGCCCATGCCAAGCATGAGGAGGGTGTGCGCTTTGTTGATGATGTCCTCCTTCTCGTCGACCGCGGCCTTGTGCCACGCGGCCTCCATCGCATCGCGTTGGGCGGCGAACTTGGCCGCGGCGGCATTGACCTTGACGACCGCTCTCCGTTCCCTCCTCTTCGCCGATTCGGCGTCCAACTTGGCGATCTCCTCCGGCGTGCACTCCGACCGCGGCTTCCTTGGCGCCTTGGCCGCCTTCTTCTTCACCTTTCCGGGTGGGTTGACGGCCAGGCCGCCGGAATTCGGCGGAGTGTCGGCCATGGACGGGGGAGGGAGGGGGTGGCGGGAGGGACGTGCGAGGGTTTGGTGGGAATGGCGCCAAATTGGCGGGCGGGGGGTTTTGCTTTGTGCCACCGACAGTCGGGCCAGGGGAGGACACGTGCGCGCGTCCCGTCCGTTCGCGCGCTGTCCGTTTCACCCCAAAACCGGCACAAACCGGGGATGAGTCGAAAGCGGACACAAAATTGACAAAAGTCCGTTTGCGCCCGTCTGCTGAGCCGTATGGTTTGTCCGTTTTACCCCAAACAGACGGGACGGATAGGATAGGGTCGCGCGGTGAAGTTGGCCTCAGGGGCCTTGGCGGTAAGAAAGAGTCAGATCTCAATTTTTTTGTAAAGCAAGGTTAGATCTTGAACAAAGTTTCGCAAAAAAATCAAAACACGAAATTTTGCTTCGGTGAACGTTGTCCGCGGACGCGCCCGGATGCACCCATAGGCCCCTAAAGGAAGGGAACATTCTATCTTCGTCAAGCTTCCAAATTGCGATACAACACCATGGACAAGCTTGCAGCTCGAAGTTTGTTTGAACCAGATTAGGAAAATTCTAATAACCAGAAATAACCGTTGCCGTCCGAGCGATTCACGGAACTGGCGCGCAACCTCCGTGCGAGCCGTTTGCCACTTGCAGCGGCCGAGGCAGCGATTCCTGCGGAATATTCGCGGCCCCGGCGAAGCTGACCGGCGTCGAGCAGCGGACACCAGAAAGCCTCCACCAAGGCTCGCCACGGCGGCCACACCGGCGACACCCGGTTCCTCAGCCCCACAGGTGTCGGTTTGCAGGACACCTGGCGTCCTCCCAGTGGCGGAGCCCCGCTGCTCGACGCGGTTTTCCCCAGCACATCCGATCGGGCATTTAATGCCTGCCTGTGCATCTGCCCGGTGTCCCACATGACAGTCGCGCGGAGGGGGGAGGAGTGGGAGCGAAGCAAACCACTAATCACAGCCCTAAACAACCGCGAGAGGATGGAAAAGGGGCAATAATTAATCGGGAGAGGATAAACCATGGGTCACGAAGTTGCGGGCTGCCCAGGGGCCGCCCGCGCTATAAAGGAGCTGCTTGGCCCTCCAGTCCTCCTCCCCGCCTCCATTTCGCCCACTCCGACCTTCGTCCACACACCTTCCACCAGCCACCGAAAAAGCCCCAATCCCAGCAACCACAAACCACTCACGTGAGTTCGAGCGAGGTAAGAATAGATCCGAGCGAGTTCTTGCGTCGCCAAGGTAAAGTTCTTTGAATCCCAAGCCCTCTTCCCCCCTCCCTTGTTCGTCTCCTTGTTCACTCGGCAGGCAGCGAGGTCTCCAGGACGTTTTAGATCCAGGGGCTCCAGATCTGTTCGTTTTTCTTCTCTTTTAGTTGTAGTAATCGGCCAGGCGAGGTTCTTTTTCCACACCTCCTTGCTCGTTGTGTCTAGATCTACCACAAACGCCATCTCTTTTTGCCGTGGCTGTTGTTGATTTTCTCTGC